>NC_053391.1:410222052-410522052 GCF_905171765.1 Bufo bufo
ATTAAAATCACCGATTTTTTTTTTTATAAATCGCCGATTTTTTTAAAACAATTCTATAATCGTATGTAGACATTGCACACAAAATCGCCAACACATTGCTACATTCATAAAATAGTGTCTAACTTCAATGCCAATACAAATGTGCGTGTTCTGAGATGAACATGGGCCACACATGTGATAAGGCGTCACTTTTCATTATCATTTGTACATATTGTATACGATCGGAAGATTGTACTTATTACCCAAATACCTACATATACACTCACCTAAAGAATTATTAGGAACACCATACTAATACGGTGTTGGACCCCCTTTTGCCTTCAGAACTGCCTTAATTCTACGTGGCATTGATTCAACAAGGTGCTGATAGCATTCTTTAGAAATGTTGGCCCATATTGATAGGATTGCATCTTGCAGTTGATGGAGATTTGAGGGATGCACATCCAGGGCACGAAGCTCCCGTTCCACCACATCCCAAAGATGCTCTATTGGGTTGAGATCTGGTGACTGTGGGGGCCATTTTAGTACAGTGAACTCATTGTCATGTTCAAGAAACCAATTTGAAATGATTCAAGCTTTGTGACATGGTGCATTATCCTGCTGGAAGTAGCCATCAGAGGATGGATACATGTTCTCATTCTGTTTACGCCAAATACGGACTCTACCATTTGAATGTCTCAACAGAAATCGAGACTCATCAGACCAGGCAACATTTTTCCAGTCTTCAACAGTCCAATTTTGGTGAGCTCGTGCAAATTGTAGCCTCTTTTTCCTATTTGTAGTGGAGATGAGTGGTACCCGGTGGGGTCTTCTGCTGTTGTAGCCCATCCGCCTCAAGGTTGTGCGTGTTGTGGCTTCACAAATGCTTTGCTGCATACCTCGGTTGTAACGAGTGGTTATTTCAGTCAACGTTGCTCTTCTATCAGCTTGAATCAGTCAGCCCATTCATCACTGACCTCTAGCATCCACAAGGCATTTTTGCCCACAGGACTGCCGCATACTGGATGTTTTTCCCTTTTCACACCATTCTTTGGAAACCCTAGAAATTGTTGTGCGTGAAAATCCCAGTAACTGAGCAGATTGTGAAATACTCCGACCGGCCCGTCTGGCACCAACAACCATGCCACGCTCAAAATTGCTTAAATCACCTTTCTTTCCCATTCTGGCATTCAGTTTGGAGTTCAGGAGATTGTCTTGACCAGGACCACCCCCCTAAATGCATTGAAGCAACTTCCATGTGATTGGTTGACTAGATAATTGCATTAATGAGAAATAGAACAGGTGTTGCTAATAATTCTTTAGGTGAGTGTATATAAACACGCCTATGGTAAGGATACTATTAATCTACTAAGGACCACATAAAACCCCAATATGCTGGATCCTCTGTCAACCCACCCCACACCCAAACCACCTATTTTCCTACACATACCATACAGAAGCAACTAATGGACACTGAAATCTATCTAAGCTGGTGATTACATTCAATTCATGCTAACTGCCTTCATGTCCCATTCTATGTTGAGACTGTTAGGTTGTAGGGTGTTTAGTTCATATATCCATTTTGCTTCGATTTTATTAATCTGTAATCTGTGCCGCATCTCCACCTCTCCAATTTTTTTGTACAAGTTTGACTCCAACAAATCTTAATCCTGCAGGATTCTTTTGATGGACTCGTTTGAAGTGAGCAGATACACTGTGTGTCTCAAGGCCTCTTTTTATGTTACCTATGTGCTCACTAATCCTAGTTTTTAATTTTCTTAAGGTTCTGCCCACATATTGTAGCCTGCAGGGTCACTCTAAAACATAGATGACCCCTGCAGACTCACATGATAGTTGTCCTCTCATGTGTAATTCTTTTTGATTTGAGGAGGAGGATATGGTATTTTCAGTGCTGCGTTTTTTATCCATCATGGATCTGTTTTTACAGGCCGAACAGAAGCCGCACCACACAAAGTTATTTTTAGTTAACACCCACTGATCTGAGGATTTTTTTTACCTATATATATATACTCACCATATGCATATGTTCATTGCTTGAAAAAGGCTCTAGTATTGAGCCGTAATGTTGTACTGCACGGGTGAATAAAGGAATTATTTGTTCATGACCTACTGGAGTGCCGTTCATTTTCTGGACTATACAGGGAGTGCAGAATTATTAGACAAATGAGTATTTTGACCACATCATCCTCTTTATGCATGTTGTCTTACTCCAAGCTGTATAGGCTCGAAAGCCTACTACCAATTAAGCATATTAGGTGATGTGCATCTCTGTAATGAGAAGGGGTGTGGTCTAATGACATCAACACCCTATATTAGGTGTGCATAATTATTAGGCAACTTCCTTTCCTTTGCAAAATGGGTCAAAAGAAGGACTTGACAGGCTCAGAAAAGTCAAAAATAGTGAGATATCTTGCAGAGGGATGCAGCACTCTTAAAATTGCAAAGCTTCTGAAGCGTGATTATCGAACAATCAAGCGTTTCATTCAAAATAGTCAACAGGGTCGCAAGAAGCGTGTGGAAAAACCAAGGCGCAAAATAACTGCCCATGAACTGAGAAAAGTCAAGCGTGCAGCTGCCAAGATGCCACTTGCCACCAGTTTGGCCATATTTCAGAGCTGCAACATCACTGGAGTGCCCAAAAGCACAAGGTGTGCAATACTCAGAGACATGGCCAAGGTAAGAAAGGCTGAAAGATGACCACCACTGAACAAGACACACAAGCTGAAACGTCAATACTGGGCCAAGAAATATCTCAAGACTGATTTTTCTAAGGTTTTATGGACTGATGAAATGAGAGTGAGTCTTGATGGGCCAGATGGATGGGCCCGTGGCTGGATTGGTAAAGGGCAGAGAGCTCCAGTCCGACTCAGACGCCAGCAAGGTGGAGGTGGAGTACTGGTTTGGGCTGGTATCATCAAAGATGAGCTTGTGGGGCCTTTTCGGGTTGAGGATGGAGTCAAGCTCAACTCCCAGTCCTACTGCCAGTTTCTGGAAGACACCTTCTTCAAGCAGTGGTACAGGAAGAAGTCTGCATCCTTCAAGAAAAACATTATTTTCATGCAGGACAATGCTCCATCACACGCGTCCAAGTACTCCACAGCGTGGCTGGCAAGAAAGGGTATAAAAGAAGAAAATCTAATGACATGGCCTCCTTGTTCACCTGATCTGGAACCCCATTGAGAACCTGTGGTCCATCATCAAATGTGAGATTTACAAGGAGGGAAAACAGTACACCTCTCTGAACAGTGTCTGGGAGGCTGTGGTTGCTGCTGCACGCAATGTTGATGGTGAACAGATCAAAACACTGACAGAATCCATGGATGGCAGGCTTTTGAGTGTCCTTGCAAAGAAAGGTGGCTATATTGGTCACTGATTTGTTTTTGTTTTGTTTTTGAATGTCAGAAATGTATATTTGTGAATGTTGAGATGTTATATTGGTTTCACTGGTAAAAATAAATAATTGAAATGGGTATATATTTGTTTTTTGTTAAGTTGCCTAATAATTATGCACAGTAATAGTCACCTGCACACACAGATATCCCCCTAAAATAGCTAAAACTAAAAACAAACTAAAAACTACTTCCAAAAATATTCAGCTTTGATATTAATGAGTTTTTTGGGTTCATTGAGAACATGGTTGTTGTTCAATAATAAAATTAATCCTCAAAAATACAACTTGCCTAATAATTCTGCACTCCCTGTGTGTATATATATATATATATATATATATATATATATAATACACACAAATACACTAAGTGGTATCAGGGTACATTATTATACAGGGGTAATATAACTAAGGGGTATCAGGGTAAATTATACAGGAGTAATATAACTGAGGAGGGCTATCAGGGACATTATACAGGGGTAATATAACTTATATTATATAAGTTATATTACCCCTTTATCATGTCGCCTGAGAGAGCCCTCCTCAGTTATATTACCCCTGTATAATAATGTACCCTGATACCCCTTAGTTTTACCCCCTGTATAATTTACCATGATCCCCAGGGGCGGATTAAGTGCATGATAGGCCCGGGCTGTCTAACCAACTTGGGGCCCCCCTCCATTTTAGTTTAGTTTTTTTTTGTATGAAGAGCTGCGGTGCTTCATGAGCGCCACAGTCTCTTCTTAGGTCATATGACATCTTCAGACAAAAAAAAATACCCCAAATTGGGTCCTAAACTGAAAAATTTGGTCGCCAAATTTAAAATACATATAATTATAATAAAAAAGACATGGAGGAGAATACAGCACCACATACCTCTTACATCCAGTGACATCTCCTGTTATGTAGACCTTCTCTTTCCTCTTCTCCTCCGTTTGACCCAGACCACCATGGCAAATTCTTTCAGTTGCATCTCGTCTCTACAGTTTGTAACACAGACACGTTAGATTTCTCAATTTTTCCATCAACCTCCTCAACTTGGTGTCCCCACAGTGTCATCCTGCTGCCACTCCCAATACTGTGCCCGTTTTGCTCCCCAATGTCCAAGGTACTATACTGCTTAAAAAATAGTGACCCTAAACATAATTGGAGTCATTTATCAAACTGGTGTAAAGTAGAACTGGATTTCCAAAAGAGCTGTCAAATATGAAAGGTGGAATCTGATTGGCTGCTATGGGCAACTAAGCCAGTTCTACTTTACACCAGTTTGATAAATTACCCCAAATGTTCCTGTAGTGTCCACAGCAGCTATAATGTCCCCTAGAGTGCCCCGAGTAATAATACCACCCTCTATTGTGCTCCAAGCAATAATCCCTGTATAGTGTCCCCAAAAATAATAGAATTGCCCCTACAGTGCCTCCCCAATAGCAACACCCCCATATAGTAATTTCCACCACACTACCCCCACATAGTAATCCCCCCATAGTAATTTTCCCCCACACAGTAATTTCCCCCAAACTGCCCCATATAGTAGTTTGCCCCCACACAGTAATTTCCCCTACATAGTAATTTGCCCCACACTGCCCCTACATAGTAATTTCCCCCACACTGCCCCACATAGTAATTTGCCCCCACATAGTAATTTCCACCACACTGCCCCCATATAGAAATTACCCCATACTGCCCCCACATAGCAATTTCCCCCACACAATAGTTTCCCCCACACTGCCCCCACATAGTAATTTGCTTCCACATAGTAATTTGCCCCCACATAGTAATTTCCACCACACTGCCCCCACAATGTCCCCACATAGCAATTTCCCCACACTGCCCCCACAATGTCCCCACATAGCAATTACCCCACACTGCCCCCACACTGTCCCCACATAGAAATTATCCCCACACTGCCCCCACATAGCAATTTCCCCCACACTGCCCCTGCACATCTTGAGGCCCCGCCCCCTGTATGACAAGACTCCGCCTCTTCCTCCGATCATACCTCCCTGGAGCAAATCCTTTCTAGGGCTCTACTGTCTCATAGGCTTAAGACCACTCGCCTGAAGCCTATGTGAAGGATTGCATCAGGAGTTGGCAGATGGCAGTGCAGCACGGAGGTGATGATTAGGGTGTGCCCAGGCACACCCGGCACACCCCTTGCGCACGCCTATGAGTAGGACCTGCATGACTGAGACCACCTTGGCGGGGTAGATGGGCACAGATGTGTTTTGATCAAAATATATTGGCTAAGAGATTTTATTATATCAGAATGAGGGCTTAGTCAATATATAATGCTTGCATCTATTGTGTTAGTGCATTATTATTTGTTTTCAGTGATTTTTTCCCCATAAATGTAGCCATGCACATCAGCATATTTATTTATCATATCGTGCAGGATGTTTTTTATCTTTGTTTTTTAACTGTGATTTTTGCTTATCATACCTACAATACTCTTATTTTGTTTCCCTTAGGCCTCATGCACACGACCGTATTTTTTTGCGGTCCGCAAAACGGGGTTCCGTTTTCCCGTGATCCGTGACCGTTTTTTCGTCCGTGGGTCTTCCTTGATTTTTGGAGGATCCACAGACATGAAAAAAAAGTTGTTTTGGTGTCCGCCTGGCCGTGCGGAGCCAAACGGATCGGTCCTGAATTACAATGCAAGTCAATGGGGACGGATCCGTTTGACGTTGACACAATATGGTGCAATTTCAAACGGATCCGTCCCCCATTGACTTTCAATGTAAAGTCAGGAGTTAATATACCATCGGATCTGAGTTTTCTCCAATCCGATGGTATATTTTAACTTGAAGCTTCCCCATTACCATGGGAACGCCTCTATGTTAGAATATACTGTCGGATTTGAGTTACATCGTGAAACTCAAATCCGACAGTATATTCTAGCACAGAGGCGTTCCCATGGTGATGGGGAAGCTTCAGGTTAGAATATACTAAAAGAACTGTGTACATGACTGCCCCCTGCTGCCTGGCAGGTGCCCCCCCTGTAGTTAACACATTGGTGGCCAGTGTGGCCGCCCCCCCCCCCTCCCTCCCCTGTAGTTAACTCATTGGTGGCCAGTGCGGCCGCCCCCCCCCCTGTAGTTAACTCATTGGTGGCCAGTGGGCCCCCCCTCCCCTGTAGTTAACTCATTGGTGGCCAGTGCGGCCGGCCCCCCTCCCTCCCCTGTAGTTAACTCGTTGGTGGCCAGTGGGCCCCCCCTCCCTCCCCTGTAGTTAACTCGTTGGTGGCCAGTGGGCCTTCTCCCCTCCCTCCCCCTCCTAATTAAAATCTCCCCCCTATCATTGGTGGCAGCGGAGTGTACCGATCGGAGTCCCAGTTTAATCGCTGGGGCTCCGATCGGTAACCATGGCAACCATGACGCTACTGCAGTCCCGGTTGCCATGGTTACTTAGCAATTTGTAGAACCATTATACTTACCTGCGAGCTGCGATCTCTGCGTCCGGTCGGGAGCTCCTCCTACTGGTAAGTGACAGGTCCGGCCGGGAGCTCCTCCTACTGGTAAGTGACATGACCTGACCAGCAACTTCCAGGCAGCAGGGGGCAGTCATGTACACAGTTCTGTTAGTATATTCTAACCTGAAGCGTCCCCATCACCATGGGAACGCCTCTGTGTTAGAATATACTGTCGGTTCTGAGTTTTCACGAAGTGAAAACTCAGCTATGAAAAAGCTTTTATGCAGACGGATCTTCGGATCCGTCTGTATAAAAACTAACCTACGGATCACGGACACGGATGCCAATCTTGTGTGCATCTGTGTTCTTTCACGGACCCCTTGACTTGAATGGGTCCGTGAACCGTTGGCCGTGAAAAAAATAGGACAGGTCATATTTTTTTCACGGCCTGGAAACACGGATCACGGATGCGGCTGCAAAACGGTGCATTTTCCGATTTTTCCACGGACCCATTGAAAGTCAATGGGTCCGCGAAAAAAAACGGAAAACGGCACAACGGCCACGGGTGCACACAACGGTCGTGTGCATGAGGCCTTAATGAGAGCACTAAACTGTGCATTGCAGAAACATCCATAGCTAGTCCTTTCTGGTAGTGAAACAGTTACTGTGTGTCAGTATGACAGGCAGGTCTCATACAGTATCTGGATGCTACCCCACCCCCCCCCCCCCCCTCCCCTTCTGCTGGTACTTCTGCCAGCTCCAGCAAATTTTTTGCCACTGCCCGCTTCTTTGAAGGGCCCTGGCACCTCTTTGTTGGACATACGGTACTGTATATATATATGGTACTGGATATACCAACTGTATATGTAAAATAAGTTATTCAATGTCAATGTGGACACCCTACTAACAGTAAAAGTAGACAGCTTATTCACCCCAATTTGAGAATCAAGGCCTAATAGAATTGCTTATCTATTAAACAAGGTGGACACCCCAATAACAGTAAAATTAGAAAGCTTATTAACCCCAGTTTCAGAATCAAGGCCTAATAAAATTGCTTATCTATTAAACAAGGAGGACAGTGTTTAATTAGATAGCTCTGTGCCCTATACAGGGATTGATGCAAACTGAGCTGTTTCCTACGGATCGCTTCGGCTTCAGATTACAGTCCGTGGACTGTTCCTGCAGTCTCCCTAAGCTCTCCTTACAGTGTTAAAACTCTCCATATGATCTCCCTACACTGTCCCTGCTCTCTCCCTATACAATATTCCACAATTAACCACCTCAGCTCCCCTACCTTAAACACCCTTAATGACCAGGCCACTTTTTACACTTCTGACCTACACTACTTTCACCATTTATTGCTCGGTCATGCAACTTACCACCCAAATGAATTTTACCTCCTTTTCTTCTCACTAATAGAGCTTTCATTTGATGGTATTTCATTGCTGCTGACATTGTTACTTTTTTTGTTATTAATCGAAATTTAACGATTTTTTTGCAAAAAAATGACATTTTTCACTTTCAGTTGTAAAATTTTGCAAAACAAACGACATCCATATATAAATTTTTCTCAAAATGTATTGTTCTACATGTCTTTGTTAAAAAAAAATGTTTGGGTAAAAAAAAAATGGTTTGGGTAAAAGTTATGGCGTTTACCAACTATGGTACAAAAATGTGAATTTCCGCTTTTTGAAGCAGCTCTGACTTTCTGAGCACCTGTCATGTTTCCTGAGGTTCTACAATGGCCAGACAGTACAAACACCCCACAAATGACCCCATTTCAGAAAGTAGACACCCTAAGGTATTCGCTGATGGGCATAGTGAGTTCATAGAACTTTTTATTTTTTGTCACAAGTTAGCGGAAAATGATGATTTTTATTTTATTTTATTTTTTTCTTACAAAGTCTCATATTCCACTAACTTGTGACAAAAAATAGAAACTTCCATGAACTCACTATGCCCATCACGAAATACCTTGGGGTGTCTTCTTTCCAAAATGGGGTCACTTGTGGGGTAGTTATACTGCCCTGGCATTCTAGGGGCCCTAAATGTGTAAAAAATGACCTGTGAAATCCGAAAGGTGCTCTTTGGAATGTGGGCCCCTTTGCCCACCTAGGCTGCAAAAAAGTGTCACACATCTGGTATTGCCGTACTCAGGAGAAGTTGGGCAATGTGTTTTGGGGTGTCCTTTTACATATACCCATGCTGGGTGAGATAAATATCTCGGCAAAAGACAACTTTTCCCATTTCTTTTATACAAAGTTGGCATTTGACCAAGATATTTATCTCACCCAGCATGGGTATATATAAAATGACACCCCAAAACTCATTGCCCTACTTCTCCTGTGTACGGCGATACCAGATGTGTGACACTTTTTTGCAGCCTAGATGCGCAAAGGGGCCCACATTCCTTTTAGGAGGGCATTTTTAGACATTTGGATCCCAGACTTCTTCTCACGCTTTAGGGCCCCTAAAATGCCAGGGCAGTATAAATACCCCACATGTGACCCCATTTTGGAAAAAAGACACCCCAAGGTATTCAATGAGGGGCATGGCGAGTTCATAGAATTTTTTATTTTTTGCCACAAGTTAGTGGGAATTGATTTTTCTTTGTTTTTTCTCACAAAGTCTCCCTTTCCGCTAACTTGGGACAAAAATTTCAATCTTTCATGGACTCAATATGCCCCTCAGCGAATACCTTGGGGTGTCTACTTTCCGAAATGGGGTCACATGTGGGGCATTTATACTGCCCTGGCATTTTAGGGGCCCTAAAGCGTGAGAAGAAGTCTGGAATATAAATGTCTAAAAAAATTTACGCATTTGGATTCCGTGAGGGGTATGGTGAGTTCATGTGAGATTTTATTTTTTTACACAAGTTAGTGGAATATGAGACTTTGGAAGAAAAAAAATAAAAATTTCCGCTAACTTGGGCAAAAAAAATGTCTGAATGGAGCCTTACAGGGGGTGATCAATGACAGGGGGGTGATCAATGACAGGGGGGTGATCAGGGAGTCTATATGGGGTGATCACCCCCCTGTCATTGATCACCCCCCTGTAAGGCTCCATTCAGACGTCCGTATGATTTTTACGGATCCACGGATACATGGATCGGATCCGCAAAACACATACGGACATTAGAATGGAGCCTTACAGGGGGGTGATCAATGACAGGGGGGTGATCACCCCATATAGACTCCCTGATCACCCCCCTGTCATTGATCACCCCCCTGTAAGGCTCCATTCAGACGTCCGTATGATTTTTACGGATCCACGGATACATGGATCGGATCCGCAAAACACATACGGACATTAGAATGGAGCCTTACAGGGGGGTGATCAATAACAGGGGGGTGATCACCCCATATAGACTCCCTGATCACCCCCCTGTCATTGATCACCCCCCTGTAAGGCTCCATTCAGATGTCCGTACGTGTTTTGCGGATCCGATCCATGTATCCGTGGATCCGTAAAAAACATACGGACGTCTGAATGGAGCCTTACAGGGGGGGGTGATCAATGACAGGGGGTGATCAATGACAGGGGGGTGATCAGGGAGTCTATATGGGGTGATCACCCCCCTGTCATTGATCACCCCCCTGTAAGGCTCCATTCAGACGTCCGTATGTTTTTTACGGATCCACGGATACATGGATCGGATCCGCAAAACACATACAGACATCTGAATGGAGCCTTACAGGGGGGTGATCAATGACAGGGGGGTGATCACCCCATATAGACTCCCTAATCACCCCCCTGTCATTGATCACCCCCCTGTAAGGCTCCATTCAGACGTCCGTGTGTTTTTTATGGATCCACGGATACATGGATCGGATCCGCAAAACACATACAGACATTAGAATGGAGCCTTACAGGGGGGTGATTAATGACAGGGGGGTGATCACCCCATATAGACTCCCTGATCACCCCCCTGTCATTGATCACCCCCCTGTAAGGCTCCATTCAGACGTCCGTATGATTTTTACGGATCCACGGATACATGGATCGGATCCACAAAACACATACGGACATTAGAATGGAGCCTTACAGGGGGGTGATCAATGACAGGGGGGTGATCACCCCATATAGACTCCCTGATCACCCCCCTGTCATTGATCACCCCCCTGTCATTGATCACCCCCCTGTAAGGCTCCATTCAGATGTCCGTACGTGTTTTGCGGATCCGATCCATGTATCCGTGGATCCGTAAAAAACATACGGACGTCTGAATGGAGCCTTACAGGGGGGGTGATCAATGACAGGGGGTGATCAATGACAGGGGGGTGATCAGGGAGTCTATATGGGGTGATCACCCCCCTGTCATTGATCACCCCCCTGTAAGGCTCCATTCAGACGTCCGTATGTGTTTTGCGGATCCGATCCATGTATCAGTGGATCCGTAAAAAACATACGGACGTCTGAATGGAACCTTACAAGGGGGTGATCAATGACAGGGGGTGATCAATGACAGGGGGTGATCAGGGAGTCTATATGGGGTGATCAGGGGTTAATAAGGTGTTAATAAGTGACAGGGGGGGTGTAGTGTAGTGGTGTTTGGTGCTACATATAAAATCGCTATATTTCCCTTATGGTGTTAGGATGTGGTGTTTTATTCAATAACTCAAACAAATGTCCAATAGGACTAACTTACACCTATTATCCTACACCTCCTAGATCCTAAAACATAACCTTTAATAGTTGATCTTTAATATCATCTATAATAATTTATTAAAATAATCAGCAGTCACTCAGTCTTATATTATACTAGTACTAGCCTCCTGCCTATGATATCTATCTGGAGTGAGACTAATTGGCTTAACTGGCTGCGCGCTGCCAGTATTGGTATAATCACAATGTGATATATCTTCCTATATAAATAGGCTAGGTGACCTCACTGCTTAAAAACTAAATGTCCACGCTGCCCCCCGACATGTTTCGCCGTGCTCCGGCGTCTTCAGGGGTTTGGGCAGAGTGTGCACACTCTGCCCAAACCCCTGAAGACGCCGGAGCACGGCGAAACATGTCGGGGGGCAGCGTGGACATTTAGTTTTTAAGCAGTGAGGTCACCTAGCCTATTTATATAGGAAGATATACAGTGGGGGAAATAATTATTTGACCCCTCACTGATTTTGTAAGTTTGTCCAATGACAAAGAAATGAAAAGTCTCAGAACAGTATCATTTCAATGGTAGGTTTATTGTAACAGTGGCAGATAGCACATCAAAAGGAAAATCGAAAAAATAACTTTAAATAAAAGATAGCAACTGATTTGCATTTCATTGAGTGAAATAAGTATTTGAACCCTCTAACAAAAAAAGACTTAATACT
This sequence comes from Bufo bufo, assembly GCF_905171765.1. Classification (NCBI taxonomy): domain Eukaryota; kingdom Metazoa; phylum Chordata; class Amphibia; order Anura; family Bufonidae; genus Bufo; species Bufo bufo. The sequence continues at coordinate 410,234,174 of NC_053391.1, forward strand.
TGGTGGAAAAACCCTTGTTTGCAAGCACAGAGGTCAAACGTTTCTTGTAATTGATGACCAAGTTTGCGCACATTTTAGGTGGAATGTTGGTCCACTCCTCTTTGCAGATCATCTCTAAATCCCTAAGGTTTCGAGGCTGTCTCTGTGCAACTCTGAGCTTGAGCTCCCTCCATAGGTTTTCGATTGGATTAAGGTCCGGAGACTGACTAGGCCACTCCATGACCTTAATGTGCTTCTTCTTGAGCCACTCCTTTGTTGCCTTTGCTGTATGTTTTGGGTCATTGTCGTGCTGGAACACCCATCCACGACCCATTTTCAGTTTCCTGGCAGAGGGAAGGAGGTTGTCGCTCAGGATTTCATGATACATGGCTCCGTCCATTTTCCCGTTTATGCGAATAAGTTGTCCTGTGCCCTTAGCAGAAAAACACCCCCAAAGCAAAATGTTTCCACCCCCATGCTTGACGGTGGGGACGGTGTTTTGGGGGTCATAGGCAGCATTTTTCTTCCTCCAAACACAGCGAGTTGAGTTAATGCCAAAGAGCTCTATTTTGGTCTCATCAGACCACAGCACCTTCTCCCAGTCACTCTCTGAATCATTCAGGTGTTCATTGGCAAACTTCAGACGGGCCTGCACATGTGCCTTCCTGAGCAGGGGGACCTTGCGAGCCCTGCAGGATTTTAATCCATTGCGGTGTAATGTGTTTCCAATGGTTTTCTTGGTGACTGTGGTCCCTGCTAATTTGAGGTCATTAACTAACTCCTCCCGTGTAGTTCTAGGATGCTTTTTCACCTTTCTCAGAACCATTGACACCCCACGAGGTGAGATCTTGCGTGGAGCCCCAGAGCGAGGTCGATTGATGGTCATTTTGTGCTCCTTCCATTTTCGAACAATCGCACCAACAGTTGTCACCTTCTCTCCCAGCTTCTTGCTAATGGTTTTGTAGCCCATTCCAGCCTTGTGCAGGTCTACAATTTTGTCTCTGACATCCTTGGACAGCTCTTTGGTCTTTCCCATGTTGGAGAGTTTGGAGTCTGCTTGATTGATTGATTCTGTGGACAGGTGTCTTTTATACAGGTGACTAGTTAAGACAGGTGTCCTTAATGAGGGTGACTAATTGAGTAGAAGTGTCTAACCACTCTGTGGGAGCCAGAACTCTTAATGGTTGGTAGGGGTTCAAATACTTATTTCACTCAATGAAATGCAAATCAGTTGCTATCTTTTATTTAAAGTTATTTTTTCGATTTTCCTTTTGATGTGCTATCTGCCACTGTTACAATAAACCTACCATTGAAATGATACTGTTCTGAGACTTTTCATTTCTTTGTCATTGGACAAACTTACAAAATCAGTGAGGGGTCAAATAATTATTTCCCCCACTGTATCACATTGTGCTTATACCAATACTGGCAGCGCGCAGCCAGTTAAGCCAATTAGTCTCACTCCAGATAGATATCATAGGCAGGAGGCTAGTACTAGTATAATATAAGACTGAGTGACCGCTGATTATTTTAATAAATTATTATAGATGATATTAAAGATCAACTATTAAAGGTTATGTTTTAGGATCTAGGAGGTGTAGGATAATAGGTGTAAGTTAGTCCTATTGGACATTTGTTTGAGTTATTGGTGCTACATATTACTGAGCTGCCTGTGTCCTCTGGTGGTCGATCCAAACAAAAGGGACCACCAGAGGACCAGGTATATTAGACGCTGTTATCAAAACAGCGTCTAATATACCTGTTAGGGGTTAAAAAAATCGCATCTCCAGCCTGCCAGCGAACGATCGCCGCTGGCAGGCTGGAGATCCACTCGCTTACCTTCCGATCCTGTGAACGCGCGCGCCTAAGTGCGCGCGTTCACAGGAAATCTCGCGTCTCACGACAGGACGCGTATATGCATCCAGGAGGAATGAATCGACTGCCTCCAGGACGGGTCGCTGCATTCGGCGGTCCGGAGGCGGTTAAAAGCTTTTAGAAACACTGTCTCTAGCGTTTGTCACGTCTCTTCCTATGCACAGCTCACAGTGAAATGTCGGAGACCGCACGGGATGAGGCTTTAAAAGGGTTGTAACATCACAGTGGATGGCTAGCTTCTGATTGGCTGTCTGCATGGCATTATGGGTGATCTTGTGTTCTGGGCTTCTTACTTACACTTTGTAATATGTGTAGCCGCCATTTTAGGAAAAAAATGATTAGTTACCAGGAAGCGCAAGGAAATTTGGATTCGTTGCAAATCTAATTTTTGCTACGGTTCAGACCGAATTCCACTTTGGATGCTTCGATTTGTTCAACACTAGTCATAATCCCTGGAAACGAGCAGCGTATAATGTGATGGAAAATACATTAGTAAGTACCTTGTATTAACTTTCTCTGCATGATAAATGTCCAACGGCGGGTTTTCCATAGACTCTGCAAGGAAGTTTTCCCAGTGGGACAATGTCCAGGGGGCCGCCTAAGCCCTTCTCATGGCTAGGTAAGCAATTCTATGTTGCTCCTAGAATTAAAACATCCAATTAAAGCAAATTGTAAATAATTCAATATGTGTGATATTCCACAAAGACTCACCAAATATACAAGGACACACATATAATATAACATCATAGTTTATTAGTCAATTATTCATACAAAACATAATAAATGACATCCTTAAAAATAAGCATATGTTTTTAACTGATATTGTTTTTTTTTGTTATAATGGTATAATTTTTAAGTGATTATGAATTTGTGATACCTTCCTGTCTAATCCATTTTGATATATGTTTCAGAAATCCATCCATTGATTGCCTTCTTGTCATCCTGAATATTGATGCCCTCTTATGAGTACTCTGGCATTGAAGAATAGTTACATCATCATCCTTCACATTGCCTTATAATATTATTATCACTATTGGCGCCTCCAATGGGGTTTTATAGAAATATGAAATGGGGCTAGGATTGTGCCTTTGAAAAAAAAAAAAATTGCCCTCAACCTTGACGCACTATCACTGCATGTCACTTGAGCACTGGCACTTTCACACTACTGCATCGCCACTTTGTGTGTTTTTCACATTTTTTAATTTTTACATTTTATGTTTATTATTTTGTATATCATTGTTTGTGAGAAATTGGTCACTTAATTATGTGAATTATAATTAATCATTGGAGACTCATATGTTATATATTACCAATTATGTATCTTTTTATACATGCACTTTATTTCTAGTTCACTTTATTATGTATATGCACTTTAATGTTGAGGACATTGGTCCTGTTTAGGAAGAGCTAATTATTTTGATATCAGTGGTAATCTTTGGTATGTTATTGTTACGGATGATGTTGCAGATAGCTGGAACTTATGAATAAACTTCCGACTGGCTTGATCCCAAACTAAGGAGCATATAGGTGAGCCCTATAAAACCATAAGAGCTCTCCATGACTGCTATGCCCATGCAAGGGTCTCAATGGTAGACGATTGCATGCCCACGTACCTATGACTGTGTGACACCTGAAAACCCTATAATAGTGAGGGGACACGACCACCGGCTCCCTGCACTTAATACGGACGGAGTCAGGGTCACCTAGAATCAAGCCAGCAAGGAAACACAATACATTAAAAGACTTATCTGAGCAAACAGCAGCAGCAGCCTCCAGCAGTGAACACTTCATCCAGGAAGTAGTATAAACCACAAAGTGAGGCAGTATGGGAGGGAATATAAAGGGAGACGATTAGTCTAAATAGGTGACACCTGGGAGAAGGAAAGGAGATGACAAAGTGAAACCAAAACAAAGAAAGTCATGCAAGAGGTAGAGAAGGACGTCTGCCAGACCTTCTCACAGAACTAGCGGTGACAGTTATATCTAGTAAAGATTGCCACGGACGGATATGGTGGTACATCATATGTCCCTTTGTTATGTCATGCTCGAGATCTGGGAAACATATTCCCCCTTTGTGAATGTTATAGCCATAATTGCCCTTCATTTAAAAAGGTGGCAACAACATCTGCGACAAACCGCCCCCATTGAAAATTACTATGGAACAGGAGCCTTCCAGGATCTGGACGTAGGTCTGTGCTGTCTAATGGCTGTGGACCTGTCCCTCCTAATGTTTAGGCTCGGAGGCGAAATGCGCGTCAGGGTTGGTCTCCCTCCAGGTCCCTGGTCAGTATCTATTACTCTGTTTACCTTGCATTATTTGTTTTTTGGTTTGGTTTAGTATGGTTTATGCTTTTAGGTCTAATTGGGAATTATTCTCTGGGCACTGGCCGTATGACCACCATACCTCGGCAATTAGTCTTTGTGTTATGCAAGGTCTTGTACAGGGTTGTGGATGGTTGTCCGTCTTATAAGTTCAATTATTGACAATTTTGTCGCACTCCATAGCATTTCCGAGTTTACAGTACATGATCCGGTGAACTTTTTTGGGGGGTATGTACTGCTACAGTATTTCATGCATTGCTGCTTATTTTTAAGGATGTAATTTATTATGTTTTGTATGAATAATTGACTAATAAACTATGATGTTATATTATATGTGTGTCTCCTAGAATTAATTAACGCTGGGGGAGCCACTTTGAGTTCCCAGTCCACCCCTATAAATGCTTTTGCTGAAGTGAGACAACCTCTTAAAGGGGTTATCCAAAAGATAAAACATGCCCCCCCAATGCCCGGGACCCTCATGTAGATCATACTTACCCCAATCCCCAGCACCCGCGTTGCTCCTGATTCCCACATGTCTGGCACTCCATCTTCCTCTGTCACCCGTGATGTTAGGGAGGTATTCCCCCAAAGCGACCTATTAGCTGCACCCCAACCTTCTTTGATCCGCACGACAGGGAGATGCAGCGGCGGCCATGCAGGGACCAGGAGCAACACCATTTTTGGTTTTGAGTTTTCATTTTTTCCTCCCCACTTTCCAATAGCAATAACATTTTTAATTTTCCGTTCAAATAGCCATGTGAGGGCTTACTGTTTGCAGGATAAGTTGTATTTTACGAGGGCACCATTTAATTTACCATGTCCATTATTGGAAAAAGGGGGAAAAAAAATATTTGTGGAGTTAAATTGAAACAAAAAACATCATTAAGCCAAGGTTTTTACATCACTGTACACTAAAAATTATATGACGTATTAATGAGGAAAACCTCAGAGATTGTTGTTATTGCAGGTAAAGGGTCAGAAGAGAACCAGAGAAATCAGGAAATAGAATTATTATTTTTTGCCTAAAACTTGCTTAACTTAGTTATATATTGCTGACCATCAGATTTACAGTGCTCTCTCTCTCTCTATATATATATAGGGTGGCAGCACCATCAAAACAGAAAGCAAGTGGGTGCAAAAAGCCCAAATGGGGATAAACAAACCCCGTATATAAAAAACTAAAAAACGGGCAGCACTCACTCCTTGTGGTGGTGTCATATTAACTGAACCCAAGACACAAACAATAAGGGACTGTGTGGCCTTGCAATAAACACACTGTTTAATGCAGTGCAAACATCACTGACTAATCATTGTATTCAATCCTCAGTTCTCTGCTAGAAACTGGTTTCTGTGTTATAAAATGGAATGTCAAACAAGCTAAGCAAAGGGAAAAGCAGATGACATGATATTGTTAGAGAGCAATTCCCCTAGAGGCGTCTCAGATGGTGGATGAAAATCACTAATGAACGGATCCTGAATTGTGTGTAACTGAACATTTTTGGTTATACAGATACATTTGTGATGTCGTCAAATGGTACATATAAGTAGACTCCATGGAACCCTTTTGTGATATTGTGATTACTTTTTTGTGTAAAATTACAAGTTGACGTAACCCTTAGGGACCTTCTTGTTAGCTTCCAACACAATCTATTCAACATCTGCTTGGTTTTAGCATTTGCTTCCATGTGGTGGGACCTGGAGATACTCAGGGCCGGATTAACGTAGGGGCTGATGGAGCTGCAGCTCCAGGCCCCTACCATAAAATAGGCCCATCTGCCAGCCAAAAGGCCGTCGGGAGGGTTAATAGTCCTCTGTTGTACACAGCGCAGCGTCACATAGCACAGAGACAATGCAGAGACGCTCACCTCACGCTGGCAGCAGGGAGGAGCCTGAGGGAGGGACTCGGGAGGAGCGTAATATGATCCTAGAGTGGAAGCTGCTTCTGCCAGCCCCTCCCCTCCCCGCCCACCAACCAATCAGAGCTGAGGCAAGGCAAGCATTGGCAGGTCTGAGTAGTACAGGGAGTCTTCACAGGTCCTGTAAGGGAATTGCACAGTGTAAAGTGTAGTTCCCAGGTTAGAACAGTGCATCTGCCAGGACCTGTGATGACATCATCTTCAGCATCACAGGTCCTGCAGAATCTAGCAAAGGAACAGCACCAAAAATGCTGTAGTTCCTAGGTTTGAAAGGTACATCTGCCAGGACCTGTGATGACATCATCACAGGTCCTTCAACCCCTAACAGCAAGTATTAGAAGTTCACAATCAGCTCTGCATTGATCCATACAGACTGGAATGGAGAGGTAAGAGGAGGTCCTCCACTTTTCATCATTTACCCCCCCCCCCCCCCTCCATGCCCTGTTTTTACTGATTGCTCACTCATGTATAATACTTCAGACAGTTACAGTGACCACTACCTCATGTACTTCACACACACAGTGACTATAATGCATAACTGACCACATATTTCTATAAACACTGCACCTACAGTATTATACCTTGTATGCCTCACATCTATATATATATATATATATATATATATATATATACACACACACACTGCATATATTAAACAGTATTATAGATGCAATATGTACAGATATATAATATATATTGCAGTGTACTGATATGTGAGGTACGAGGTATAATATATGCAGTGTGTATAGATATATTGTATATACAGCAGTGTACTGATATGTGAGGTACGAGGTATAATATATGCAGTGTGTATAGATATATTGTATATACAGCAGTGTACTGATATGTTAGGTACAAGGTATAATAGATGGTGTGTACAGGTATATTGTATATACAGTATTGGATTGATATGTGAGGTACGAGCTGTAATTTATACCTCATATATCAGTACACTGCTGTATATACTATATACCTGAACACACTGCATATATTATACCACGTTCCTCACATATCAGTACACTACTGTATACACTATACATCTGTACACACTGTATCTATTATGCCTCTTTTGTGTGCCAGGCCTGTTTTGTAATCCCAATCCGGCCCTGATGGCATAAATTATAAAACAGCAGCGAACATAGTTCATGGAACAAAGAGAGAGGCCTGGAATGGGTAGTGGGAGGGGCTATAAAAGGGGAATGGGGGCCCAATTTAGATTCTTGCTATGGGGCCCAGTGATTTCTATGTAAGCCTTTGACAGGAGCAGAGAGATAAGAGAAGTGACAGATGACACAGAGTTTAGATTACAGGTTGAATTAACCCTTTAGGATCAAATTGGCTTCTCAGGAGATATATATGTTAAAGGCATCTCATTCAGTAGCTATATAACTAAGGGTGGGTTCACATCTCCTTTATGGATTCCATTAAGTGGGGACTGTGGGGACTATTTTATTATCAGCCAGTGACTGTGTTACTGTAATACTGTTATCAGTTCAGCACATAGTTTTCCCTGTGCATTCACATTTCACTTCACTTGGTTCGTTGTACTACTGTCAGTGTCAGACGGTTGTCACTGTGGGGAACAATGCACAACAGACAACAATGCACACCACAGTGACAGCTCCTGAGTCCTCCTGTCCGGCGTCAGCCTCAGCTTCCCTTCACTATCACTATAATCAATCACTCTTCCTGATCCGGACTCACTCATTAGAGAGCTGAAGAGCCGACTGAGTCAGCAGCAGCAAGTGAATCGAATGGATAGCATCTGCGCATGCGCACCAGCACCTAGAGTCTTCGGTTCACTTGCGAATCAGCTCAGCAGTCAGTGACTCAGCAAGTGAACCGAAGATCCGATTCATGAATCGGTTCATTTGAATGAGCTGATTCAAATGAACCGATTCATCTGAAAGATCCGAACTTCCTATCACTACTGAGGTCATATCCGGCGGGCCGCGGCATTACAGGAACAGCACCAGCTGCTCTGACGTCCTGCCGCCGGATATACGTCACAGGATATCCGGCGGCAGGACGTCAGAGCAGCTGGTGCGGTTCCTGTAATGCCGGCCCGCCGGATATGACCTCAGTGCGCCCGCGGTTATCCCTCCTGCACGCTGCGCTGTGTACAACCTACTCAGCAGTTTCGACCAGCACATGGCCCACAGCGCTCAGCCACACCAGCCCGTGAGACAGCAGGAGCTTCTGGAGCAGGGCAGGTATCAGAAAAACTCATCCAGTTAGAAGGGAGGGCAATCATAGTGCTGTTATGATTTATGGACACAGCTCTCAGCATGCTTAGCCAGCCTTCTATCTGGCTTTGCATCTTGAGAGTCACAGTCCACAGGCTGTTTCTGAGCTAGAAGGCTGGCTAAGCATGCTGAGAGCTGTGTCCATAAATCATAACAGCACTATGAAAATTACTGACTGGCTAAGCATGCTGAGAGCTCAGTCTCTATAACATAACACATTAAAGAAATTACTGTTTCTAGCTGCTAGTCCACAGCAGCTAGAAACAGTAATTTCTTTAAAGGGATTCTGTCACCAGGTTTTACCCCTGTCAGCTAAAAATATGCTGATGTTCAGGGCGTCTTCACAATTCCTAATGTGGGCTTATAAATGTCATCTGTGGGCTTATTTAGCTAAAAAACAGCTTTTACTAACCTGTCAGTCAAACAAATAAGGTGCCCAAGGGGATGTTAATGGGTGCAAGATGCCCGCCGCACCCACCGCCGTTTGTGCCCAGCGCCGCCTTTCTGGACTTCTGCACCGCCTCCTAATCCTCTGTGCCGCCTCTCGCTCTCCCTCCCTCCCCCCTCCTTCTGCTGTAAGATCTCGCGCTTGCGCACAGGGCTCTGCCTGATGCGCCCGTGCAGACTTCTCCATTTGGCTTCTTACAGCGAAGTGCACATGCGCCGGCACTTCGCTCAACCCCTGTATGCGCGAGATCTTACAGCAGAAGGAGGGGGGAGGGAGGGAGAGCGAGAGGCGGCACAGAGGATTAGGAGGCGGCGCAGAAGTCCGGAAAGGCGGCGCTGGGCACGAACGGCGGCGGGTACGGCCGGCACCTTCCATTCATTAACATCCCCTTGGGCACCTTATTTGTTTGACTGACAGGTTAGTAAAAGCTGTTTTTTAGCTAAATAAGCCCACAGATGACATTTATAAGCCCACATTAGGAATCGTGCAGACGCCCTGAACATCAGCATATTTTTAGCTGACAGGGGTGAAACCTGGGGACAGAATCCCTTTAATGTGTTATGTTATTTAGACACAGCTCTCAGCATGCTTAGCCAGCCTTCTATCTGACTGGCTAAGCATGCTGAGTGCTGTGTCCATAAATCATAACACAGCTCTATGAAAATTACTGTTTCTAGCTGCTGTTGTCCACAGTCCACAGCAGCTAGAAAACAGTAATCTTCATAGTCATGTTAAATGATCACTATAGTGTCAGGAAAACAAAGCGGTTTTCCTGACACTATAGTGCCCTGAGGGTGCCCCACCCTCAGGGTCCCCCTCCCGTGGTCCCCCTCCATGTTGCCAAGATAGACGCCAAATGAAGGGGTAGTTGCAGGAACAAAATACTTTAATGGTATCGATAAAATATATATGTAATTAAGACACTGAGTGCAGTTCCATAAAAAGGCCCAGCAAAATCCTCAGCACCAGGCCCATGATGCTCTTAATCCGGCCCTGGAGATACTTTGACTACTTTTTGATGGTTTGTAATGCATGTTCTGACAAAAGTGATTCAGTTGCACAAGCAACAAGATAAAGAAAACAGATCACGGGAGGTCCAACCCTCACAAATTTACTGATCAGCTGATTGAAGAGGTCACAGAGCAAATTTAATTGTTTACCCGACACAGCTCCATGCTTTTGGTAGTGGATGAGTCTGGTCCTATTCACTTGAACTGCTAATGGAGCCACATCAGTTGGCATGGATTCCATTGAACTTAGGTTTTCACTTTTATAGTGTTTTTACAGAAGCAATGATTTTCTCAGTATCAAAACTTTTTGAAGCAGATCCTAACCGCAGTGTGAACAGATCTTAATCCTCTCAAGTTATGACTAGACTAGCAAGGTTACTTTATTATCCATGTTTTTTATTTCATTGTATTAGCCAATAACTGGCATCAAATATATGAATGTTCCAAGCACATTCTGGGCATTAAATCAAGAAAGCTAATGCTGATTAAGTAAAGTAAATTTTTACTCAGTGTTTCACGTGTATTCTTTTAAGCTTTTTTGTAAATTTGAATGAATTAAGATTGCTTATAGGCATGAACAAAAAGAAGCAGGTTTGTGACTAGAGAATCCGTTCCAAACAGTGTTATTATCAAACAATAGATTTTTAATGCAGATCTACATAAGTCTTTAGTTTTACAGCTTTTTTTCTGGATTTAGACTCACCAGATGACAGGAACAGTGGTTACAATGGGGTTACTGAATTGTATTTCTATTAAATATTAGCAAGTCTATAATCCAAGGTTGGTGTAAATATGGATATGTTTTAAAGGGAACCTGTCACCTGGATTTTGGGTATAGAGCTGAGGACATGGGTTGCTAGATGGCCGCTAGCACATCCGCAATACCCAGTCCCCATAGCTCTGTGTGCTTTTATTGTGTAAAAAAAACGATTTGATACATATGCAAATGAACCTGAGATGAGTCCTGTCCCTGACTCATCTCACGTACAGGACTCATCTCAGGTTAATTTGCATATGTATCAAATCGGGTTTTTTACACAATAAAAGCACACAGAGCTATGGGAACTGGGTATTGAGGATGTGCTAGCAGCCATCTAGTAACCCATGTCCTCAGCTCTATGCACAAAATCCCAGTGACAGGTTCCCTGTAATCTGTTGAATTAGCATAATTGCATTCATTAAAGAAATTACATTTTGCTACTGTCAGATAACATCTGCTTATTATGAATACATTCTCGAAATAGTTAATGATTCAGCAAACTTTTAACTGGTTATATTGGAATGAGGTCACGAATGGAAATTGTCATTGGTTGATGAAGGAGACACTGGCTTTGAACTGTTTGGAAATTACTTTTTATTTGTAATGTATTGTTTTTCCACAGTTGTACAATCAGTCATCATTTTGCTCTCATGTAAAAAACAATTGTCTGTTGAAATGTTTGGAAAATAATAAAAACTGATTTGACAAAAAAAGAAATTGTCATTGGTTTATATCTCCCTCGCTCACATACCCCTGCCCAGAAGAAAAGGAATGAGAACCGTCCCAGTCTCCAATCCAGTCTGTATGTGCCGTATATTTATCTTGTATACAGACCATTTACCGCATGCATGCATGACCAATTCCAAACAACAGTCTTTCCAGTTCTACAGACCTGTCTGCTTACAGTTTAGACTGTCATTGTATGTTGTATTTTACAGAAAACTAGAGGAATATCTAAATTACTCATGATGTTATTGATTGGATGAACACAAACTTTTAATTATTGAATTATTGTGGACCGCTTCTTTTAATTTTTAGCAGTCATTGATGTATGGCCACACAAAACGGACGTCTATCAGGACCAGGATTGTCTTTTACTCTATTATTAGTATTTAATTATATATACACTAAATTGTCTTACCTAACCAATGGTTTGAGCAGGTCCATTTTTGGTAAATTGCTATTTTGCTTTGTCTGAGTCTTAGCTTACCATGTGTCACGTGCCGGAGGCCCAAGGCAGACCTCCGGGACGACTTGCAAACAGGACACAGGCACGATTCAGACCAGGGAGCAACAGAATACTTTATTACACAAGTAATAAAAGCACATGACAGTAATATATGCAGGTTAGGCAATAGTGGTAGCACTACCACAGAACCAAGTGCACCGGCAGACCACAGGCAAAACCCAGAGGGCGGAGAGCCAGTGAGCCACATTCTACACAGGGCTCCTGGTAGTGGGGATGAACTTGGCCAAGGGCTCACTGGTCACACCTCCATGAAGGTCCCAGTACACCTGGCCGGTACCTGCAGAGAACCACGCTAGTGCAAGCACCAGCGGAAACAGGCAACAGGACTGGAACCCAACCAAACACAGGACATGGATCAGACGACAAGACAAATGAGAACCAGCACAGAAGCAGATGCCTGGACCCCATGCGGAATGGAAGCATGGCGGTCACAAGCAGAGCTGCACACAGATTAGAGATCCTCCCTCCGGAGAACCCAGGGACTCTTTCATGAAGGCAGGACACACATGGGACAGGAACAGACGCAGTAAGGCACTGCAGGCAAGACATGGAACAGACTATATCAGAAGGAGTAAGCACTGCCAGGCTGGACATTAACAGACTAAATCAGTGATCATCCGTTGCTGTCTTCAATCAAGTTTCTCCAGTGATGTCTTCTGCCAGTTCCATTCCCATCTGAATCCAGGTGAGTAATAATATTAACTGTAAATACTTGCACATGTAAATAGTGGGTTTATGACACCATGTCCCCCCTATTTGCATCCGCAAATATGGATCATTCATGGTGTCATATAACCCAATCATGACCTATCCATCTTGTCAGTAATTAATAGATTAGACACAACTTGAAGAAATATAAAAGTTTATTAGTGGAATATAATTGGCCACGGTGCCTAATGTTACCTGTACTTATTACATTAAAACTCCATTGTTAAAACCATAAACAATATATTTAAATAACCAACAACAATTAGGCCGCCCACAAGGGCGACTATACCCCATACCGCCATATAGTGAAGCTGAATGACTAAAAGGCACCGCAACAACTTTCAATCACATTTTGGAATCCAACATTAAGTATATCTAAACCAATATCCGACAGAATCTGTCCAGAATCGTCATAAAATCCACTGACAAATCCTTCTAACTCTACATGTCTGTCAGTTTTACCTTTAATCGATCCTAAGAATTTTTCTATACTCTTGTTAATACGGATTTTTATCTTTTCCATGAAGATCATGTTCTTTCCTCACCAAGCCCATCTAGGTGTTATTTCTGAAAAAATAATCCTAGTTTTTGGGAATAGAACGTGTATTTCTTACAACGTATTTTTTAATTCTTTTATTAAATCATGTGTTTTTAACCTACCCATGTCAAAAGAACCAGCATATATAATCAACAAGTTAGGTAAAGGCCATATTTTTGATGCGGATATTGTCACGGCGGACAGGATACAAGATACACAGAATGTCAACAAACAAGTGTCTAGGCAAGAAGCTGGGGATCAAGGTCACCTCCTGACAAATCCCTACCAGCTCTCCCTAGACTTCTATGCCCACGTTCAGACCCTGAAGGTGGGAATGAGCGTGTCCTCGTGCCTAGGCTGAAGATTCCCTAAAATCCCTAAGATGGTGAAAGGGGGAAAGAGGCAGCCTGCTCCCTCAGACCTGGAGGGGGCAGGAGTCTCTCTAACAGCCTATGTGGGTCACGGACGGATCTAGTTTCCCCTCGAGAACAGGGAAACAGAAAGAGAGAAAGAGAGCGCACAATAGTGTAATATGTTCAAACGGGTAAAGATATCAAGGTGAGAAATGTCCAAACTCACCTTATGGAGTTGTGCTCCGGCAGGCACAACTCTACTGAAAACTTTGATGAGAATAAGACCTTTAGACCAGGACTGCAGCCGCAGGTTTTGTGGTCTCTTGGATGGGATGTCCAGTCCCCCAAGAGAAATTAGTGGTGAAGAAAAGAGGTTCTGCGTCGGCGCGAAATCACTAGTTCAAGCGGTCTTATAGATGTAATCTTCTTTTAATCAGAAACAACGCGTTTCGGGGATCAAAGACTCCCCTTCATCAGGATTCACAAACATATAACAGGTATTATTGCAAGGTAATATTTATAGGTAAATTCTTTAAAAAAAAACGCCAAAAGGATGCACCTGGGTGACGCCCCTTGTGGGAGGAGCCATCCCCAGGTGTCATCCAATACATGCAGGTCTTCTTAACATACATAGCATTGGATGGAGGTGATTAGCTGTTTATAGTGTTGTAGCTGAGATCGCTTCTTTATTTAGTTGTAATTTACCGCCGATTGTGAGATTGATAAAAACATATATAATTCCCGGTCATGTGATCGCTCGTACAGGCGTCACATGACTCGGGAGTCCGGAAGTGTTTTGCTGGCTCAACTAGCCGGGCGGAAGCAGCAGTGCTAGGATCACCCTGGCAACGCATGCTCACACAAACAGTCTGAGTCGGCGGCAGGAGTCCATAGCAGGGGGTATCACATGATCGCAGATATGTGGTCATGTGACCTGTCATCTTCCAGCACGGCACTGTGGATCTGTATGTTTTGTCTTCTATAGGCACAGGGTTAGTTTTTAGACCTATTTAGAGCGATCCTTATTATCTATCTATATATGGAGCTCATATAGAGAAAAGGACAAATATATATATAAGGCATCCTATTTCATAGGTCATACCATATTTTATATAGTTATAGGGCTAATTTCCAACCTATTTTAAACGCTATGTATTCAGTGTAGAAAAATACATAGCAAAGGGAAGAGTGTATGTAGCAGCCAATGGATCATAAATTGACATAAAATTGGCTCATATAAAATTATAATGTTAAAAACACATACGGTAGATATATAGAATAAAAAATACAAACAATATACAATAATGATGCATATACGTATATATATATATATATATATATATATATATATATACATATAAGATATATAAAAATGTATAAATATGAAGATAAAAGAAGAATGAAATTGTATAGAAAATATATATATTGTATAAAAAATTGTATAAAAAAGTAAAATAAAAATATAGCAATTTTTTATAGCAATTGATGTTTGTTCTTTCTTTTTAAAGATTAATTTCAAAGGCCTCATTGAGCCCATACGGATTGAGGCTATTAAGTTTAAATATCCAATACATCTCCCGACGTCTGATGTATTGGACGTCTGTTTGGAGATGTATTGGAATGAGTTCAATGGGTGTTATCATGAACCCTGCAGTATTGCCATCATGATGTTCCGCCGCATGTCTGGAAACGCTGTGTTTCATATATCTTTTCCGGATTTTCGAACGATGTGTGTTAAAACGTTTGCGTAGGGTTTGTATTGTACGGCCTACATATTGTAGGTGGCAGGGGCACTCTAGTAGATAGATGATAAAGTTGGAGTTACAGGTCAGATGATGTTGAATTTGAAATAATTCCCCGGTAATCTTGCTTTGAAAGGAAGATCGTTGATTAATGCTATTACAGCAGAGGCATCTTGAGTGACCGCATTTGAAACTTCCTTTGGGGGCCTCAGTATCCAAATCATTATTAGCAGAATGTGTTATTGGTCTCATTTTGCTCGGAGCTAAGATATTTTTCAAAGTTTTAGCTCTTCTGTATGTGAATTTGGGATTCTCCGGAATAATTTGGCTGAGTATGGGATCCCTTTTGAGGATATGCCAGTGTTTCCCCAGTGTCGCCTTAATGGCGTTGTGATTTTGGTTGTAGGTTGTTATGAAATTATAACAATACGAGTTGGTCTCATTTTTATCCTCTCTTCTTTGGGGTGGGGCTAAGCTTTCTAATTGAGTTAGCCTATTTGCTTTTTCTCTGGCACCAACAATGATGTTACTAGGGTATCCCTTTTGGTTAAACCGGGATGTAAGAATGTTACATTGTAAGTCAAAGTCTGAATCCAATGTGCAATTTCTGCGGATCCTTTTAAATTGGCTGAAGGGGACATTTGACTTCCACTTTCTATAATGTGTACTGCCAAAGTCAAGATAGCTGTTGCTATCTACCTTTTTGAAGAAGGTACGTGTATTAATTTCATTATTCAGGATGAAAATTTCTAGATCCAAGAATTCAGTTTTTGTTTTGTCATATGTGCCTGTAAATTTGATCCCCCAGTTATTGGTATTTAGATGAGATATGAATTCCTCTATTGTAGATTGTTCGCCATCCCAAATGAAGATCAAATCATCGATATATCTTTTAAAGTAGATGATGTTTTTGTGCCAGAACTTGGTTTGGTATATGAAGTGTTCTTCAAACCTACCCATAAACAGATTCGCGAAGCTTGGCGCGAAACGCGTCCCCATCGCGGTGCCCCGTATCTGTTTATAGGTCTGGTCCTGAAAGGAGAATATATTGTGGGTGAGGATAAATTCCATCCTATTGCTTATGAAATTTTTTTGCGCTAGGGGCATATCGATATCATTGTTTAGAAAGGTAGACACACATTCCAATCCTAGGTTGTGGGGTATGTTCGTATATAGGGCTGAGACATCTAGAGTTAGCCAATGGTAGTTTCCTTTCCACTTGATATTTTTTAGGGATGTTATCAATGATGCGGAGTCTTTGAGATGTGATTTCAAATTTTGAACGTGTTTCTGGAGGTGTACATCAATATAGTGGGAGAGGTTTCTGGTCAGAGAGGACACCCCAGAAATTATTGGTCTACCAGGGGGATTTATTAGGGTCTTATGTATTTTAGGCAAATGGTAAAAGGTCGCTAGGGTAGCATCTTTTACCAAAATGTATTCTTTCTCCTTTTTGTCCAAAAATGTTTCCGCTGATTTAATTAGTTTGTCAAATTCCTCTCTATATTGGTTTGAAGGGTCACTGTGTAGTAGTTTATAGTAGTTTGTGTCCGAGAGTATATTTAGGGCTTCTTTTGTATAGTCCTCTCTGTTCTGGATCACGATTCCACCACCTTTGTCCGCACTTTTTATCATGATATTTATGTTGGATTGTAAATTTTTAAGAGCTACTCTCTCGTGTGGTCTAAGATTATGTTCTTCACGTTTTTTGTGTTTTTTATGGCCAGGCGGGGGTGCCCCCTGGTTTATTTGTCTGAAATCATTTGATACTAAAGAGTAGAAGGTATCAAGAAAATTGCCCTTGTGGTGGATGGGGTAAAAGTTAGATGGTGGTCTGAGGCCTGATGGAATGGCTCTCTGGTCGGTACCTTCTACAGTAGAAGTGGTTTCTAATAGTCCCTGTGATGTTTTTATTGCAGAGTTTTCCTGCATTTTGAAATGTCTCTTCAGAGTCAGTTTTTTGATAAATCGGTTTAGATCTAGGAACAGATCAAACTCATTTATTTTGTTTGTAGGACAAAATGACAGTCCTTTTGATAGCACTGCAATTTCAGCTTTCTTTAAAGTATATGACGATAGGTTGAAGATAACCAAGGATCTTTCAGTATTAGTTGTTTTCTCTGGGTCATGTTTAGTGTTTAAGTTTTTCTTTTTACTTTTGTTTTTGCCTGCTCTGCATCCTCTTCTGGGTTTTTTCTTTTTGTGGGTTTCCGGCCTAGTGGGTGAAAAAAATGTGTAATATTTACTGTTTTTGGACTTTTCAATATGGGGTATGCTGCTGTGGGGTGTATTAGAGGTGGTAATGCTAAAAAAGAAGGACCTGCTATGGAAAGGTCTTCTGTAGATTGAGGATCAAATTGTGTGATATTTTGAGGTGGTTCTGTGTAGGTTGTGGAAATAGGATGCACCTGATCTAATTGGTTTGAGGTCGGAGTGGTACAATTGGAATTCACAGTGCATGCTGGAGGTGTACAGGTATGCACCGTAAGGAGCGAGTCAGCTTCCACGTCTGATGGGGTGGATGGAGTGGAGAATCTAGACTGGGGTGGTGTGGTGGATTGTGAGTGGGTAGAGAACAGGGTGGGGGGGAGATTTAGTGGTCCACACTCTGCCAAGACATTTTTGGGAAATATGATCGATGGGGACGCAATAGATATTGTATTGTTACAGAAGGAAACTGAGTTTAATTTGCTGGGCGTGAGTAGGGGGGTGTGGAACTCTAGTTTGGAGGAATCTGATTGTGAAATAGGAGTCCCTCTAGTACGATTTATACTATCAATGGGTCTACTGCAAAGGAGATTGTTGGTAGGGAGTCTTTCCTTGGTGTATGGTACAGTGTTCTTCCCATGGGATGGGGTAATGGGATTCTGCGGTTCTCTAGACGGATATCTGGGTGCAGACCTAAATTGAGGATTTTTGTTTTGGTTCGGCTTGTTTCTATATTTGTGGTTATTTCTATAAACATGATTCTTGCGAGGTATGAAATTATGTTGCTTATGTTGAGTGATGGGTGCAGTGGGGCCTCCCTCATCCGCGATAGTGACAGACGCCTCAATGTTAAATATGGCTGGTGTATTATCATGCAGTGTTTTCTGGAGAGGGTATTTTTTCCAAAATTTTATATTGTTAGAGGCAAAGTCGCACCGGTCCCTTGCTAGTTTGCCACTCTTTTTATTTAGGATTTCTTTTTCAAAAGTGAGGATTCTTGTGGTAATTAAACGGTCAAACTTGGGAAAATTGACGTTTGATCTATACTTAGACAATTCTAGATAGCAGGTGGATATCTTGGTCCCTAGGTCCAAATAGAGAGACCTCCTCTTATCAATGAGTCTGGTCATGAGACCCCTCGCACAGTCAAGTAGATACATATCCCATTCTACGTCAAAAGTCACATCGTCTTTAAAACAATTGTCAAACCGTAGTCTGAGGCCACGGGGGACAATTTTTTCTTGTATATAGATTTCAAGAAATGTAGCGTCCAGATGGTGTTGTATTTCATCAGTAATATTACTGATGAAATACAACACCATCTGGACGCTACATTTCTTGAAATCTATATACAAGAAAAAATTGTCCCCCGTGGCCTCAGACTACGGTTTGACAATTGTTTTAAAGACGATGTGACTTTTGACGTAGAATGGGATATGTATCTACTTGACTGTGCGAGGGGTCTCATGACCAGACTCATTGATAAGAGGAGGTCTCTCTATTTGGACCTAGGGACCAAGATATCCACCTGCTATCTAGAATTGTCTAAGTATAGATCAAACGTCAATTTTCCCAAGTTTGACCGTTTAATTACCACAAGAATCCTCACTTTTGAAAAAGAAATCCTAAATAAAAAGAGTGGCAAACTAGCAAGGGACCGGTGCGACTTTGCCTCTAACAATATAAAATTTTGGAAAAAATACCCTCTCCAGAAAACACTGCATGATAATACACCAGCCATATTTAACATTGAGGCGTCTGTCACTATCGCGGATGAGGGAGGCCCCACTGCACCCATCACTCAACATAAGCAACATAATTTCATACCTCGCAAGAATCATGTTTATAGAAATAACCACAAATATAGAAACAAGCCGAACCAAAACAAAAATCCTCAATTTAGGTCTGCACCCAGATATCCGTCTAGAGAACCGCAGAATCCCTTTACCCCATCCCATGGGAAGAACACTGTACCATACACCAAGGAAAGACTCCCTACCAACAATCTCCTTTGCAGTAGACCCATTGATAGTATAAATCGTACTAGAGGGACTCCTATTTCACAATCAGATTCCTCCAAACTAGAGTTCCACACCCCCCTACTCACGCCCAGCAAATTAAACTCAGTTTCCTTCTGTAACAATACAATATCTATTGCGTCCCCATCGATCATATTTCCCAAAAATGTCTTGGCAGAGTGTGGACCACTAAATCTCCCCCCCACCCTGTTCTCTACCCACTCACAATCCACCACACCACCCCAGTCTAGATTCTCCACTCCATCCACCCCATCAGACGTGGAAGCTGACTCGCTCCTTACGGTGCATACCTGTACACCTCCAGCATGCACTGTGAATTCCAATTGTACCACTCCGACCTCAAACCAATTAGATCAGGTGCATCCTATTTCCACAACCTACACAGAACCACCTCAAAATATCACACAATTTGATCCTCAATCTACAGAAGACCTTTCCATAGCAGGTCCTTCTTTTTTAGCATTACCACCTCTCATACACCCCACAGCAGCATACCCCATATTGAAAAGTCCAAAAACAGTAAATATTACACATTTTTTTCACCCACTAGGCCGGAAACCCACAAAAAGAAAAAACCCAGAAGAGGATGCAGAGCAGGCAAAAACAAAAGTAAAAAGAAAAACTTAAACACTAAACATGACCCAGAGAAAACAACTAATACTGAAAGATCCTTGGGTATCTTCAACCTATCGTCATATACTTTAAAGAAAGCTGAAATTGCAGTGCTATCAAAAGGACTGTCATTTTGTCCTACAAACAAAATAAATGAGTTTGATCTGTTCCTAGATCTAAACCGATTTATCAAAAAACTGACTCTGAAGAGACATTTCAAAATGCAGGAAAACTCTGCAATAAAAACATCACAGGGACTATTAGAAACCACTTCTACTGTAGAAGGTACCGACCAGAGAGCCACTCCATCAGGCCTCAGACCACCATTTAACTTTTACCCCATCCACCACAAGGGCAATTTTCTTGATACCTTCTACTCTTTAGTATCAAATGATTTCAGACAAATAAACCAGGGGGCACCCCCGCCTGGCCATAAAAAACACAAAAAACGTGAAGAACATAATCTTAGACCACACGAGAGAGTAGCTCTTAAAAATTTACAATCCAACATAAATATCATGATAAAAAGTGCGGACAAAGGTGGTGGAATCGTGATCCAGAACAGAGAGGACTATACAAAAGAAGCCCTAAATATACTCTCGGACACAAACTACTATAAACTACTACACAGTGACCCTTCAAACCAATATAGAGAGGAATTTGACAAACTAATTAAATCAGCGGAAACATTTTTGGACAAAAAGGAGAAAGAATACATTTTGGTAAAAGATGCTACCCTAGCGACCTTTTACCATTTGCCTAAAATACATAAGACCCTAATAAATCCCCCTGGTAGACCAATAATTTCTGGGGTGTCCTCTCTGACCAGAAACCTCTCCCACTATATTGATGTACACCTCCAGAAACACGTTCAAAATTTGAAATCACATCTCAAAGACTCCGCATCATTGATAACATCCCTAAAAAATATCAAGTGGAAAGGAAACTACCATTGGCTAACTCTAGATGTCTCAGCCCTATATACGAACATACCCCACAACCTAGGATTGGAATGTGTGTCTACCTTTCTAAACAATGATATCGATATGCCCCTAGCGCAAAAAAATTTCATAAGCAATGGGATGGAATTTATCCTCACCCACAATATATTCTCCTTTCAGGACCAGACCTATAAACAGATACGGGGCACCGCGATGGGGACGCGTTTCGTGCCAAGCTTCGCGAATCTGTTTATGGGTAGGTTTGAAGAACACTTCATATACCAAACCAAGTTCTGGCACAAAAACATCATCTACTTTAAAAGATATATCGATGATTTGATCTTCATTTGGGATGGCGAACAATCTACAATAGAGGAATTCATATCTCCTGTAACTCCAACTTTATCATCTATCTACTAGAGTGCCCCTGCCACCTACAATATGTAGGCCGTACAATACAAACCCTATGCAAACGTTTTAACACACATCGTTCGAAAATCCGGAAAAGATATATGAAACACAGCGTTTCCAGACATGCGGCGGAACATCATGATGGCAATACTGCAGGGTTCATGATAACACCCATTGAACTCATTCCAATACATCTCCAAACAGACGTCCAATACGTCAGACGTCGGGAGATGTATTGGATATTCAAACTTAATAGCCTCAATCCGTATGGGCTCAATGAGGCCTTTGAAATTAATCTTTAAAAAGAAAGAACAAACATCAATTGCTATAAAAAATTGCTATATTTTTATTTTACTTTTTTATACAATTTTTTATACAATATATATATTTTCTATACAATTTCATTCTTCTTTTATCTTCATATTTATACATTTTTATATATCTTATATGTATATATATATATATATATATATATACGTATATGCATCATTATTGTATATTGTCTGTATTTTTTATTCTATATATCTACCGTATGTGTTTTTAACATTATAATTTTATATGAGCCAATTTTATGTCAATTTATGATCCATTGGCTGCTACATACACTCTTCCCTTTGCTATGTATTTTTCTACACTGAATACATAGCGTTTAAAATAGGTTGGAAATTAGCCCTATAACTATATAAAATATGGTATGACCTATGAAATAGGATGCCTTATATATATATTTGTCCTTTTCTCTATATGAGCTCCATATATAGATAGATAATAAGGATCGCTCTATATAGGTCTAAAAACTAACCCTGTGCCTATAGAAGACAAAACATACAGATCCACAGTGCCGTGCTGGAAGATGACAGGTCACATGACCACATATCTGCGATCATGTGATACCCCCTGCTATGGACTCCTGCCGCCGACTCAGACTGTTTGTGTGAGCATGCGTTGCCAGGGTGATCCTAGCACTGCTGCTTCCGCCCGGCTAGTTGAGCCAGCAAAACACTTCCGGACTCCCGAGTCATGTGACGCCTGTACGAGCGATCACATGACCGGGAATTATATATGTTTTTATCAATCTCACAATCGGCGGTAAATTACAACTAAATAAAGAAGCGATCTCAGCTACAACACTATAAACAGCTAATCACCTCCATCCAATGCTATGTATGTTAAGAAGACCTGCATGTATTGGATGACACCTGGGGATGGCTCCTCCCACAAGGGGCGTCACCCAGGTGCATCCTTTTGGCGGTTTTTTTGAAAGAATTTACCTATAAATATTACCTTGCAATAATACCTGTTATATGTTTGTGAAACCTGATGAAGGGGAGTCTTTGATCCCCGAAACGCGTTGTTTCTGATTAAAAGAAGATTACATCTATAAGACCGCTTGAACTAGTGATTTCGCGCCGACGCAGAACCTCTTTTCTTCATCTCTAACAGCCTAGACAGACAACCACAAAATAACCAAAACCAACTTATCTTTCTGAGCAGGAACAGCAAATCCTTCCTTCCTTCCTTCCTCTGAGCCAGACAAAAGCTATAACCCCCACAGGACACTGGGAGTGGGCGTAATTTAAACTCAAACCAACGACCCCACCCAGTGCACCTGAAGGGAGGCGGATATAGCTCAACTCCAAAACAAAAACAAAAGGCTACACACGTGCTGCTAACCTGGCAGACCTCCGCACATAGCCTGAGCAGGGCATGACAGATATACATTCTGAGTAAGTATTTTTTATTCACATTCCAATTGTACTTTTCCAAAAATAATTTAACCTTGTCGTCGAAGCCTAAATTGTCAGATAAAAATTTTATTAAATATCACTTTTTAGCTGCCAAAATGAGTTAATTTCCAATAATCCAGATGATCTTCACCGAATCTGGAAATAAATTCTAATAAATCAGGTTTAACATACAATTTATATCTGTTTGAGGTCCAGCTCTCTATTTTCTTTTAAACCAATTTTGGATGCCAACGTAGCTGCTCCAATTCTGAATGAATGACTAGAAAAAAAAAATATTTTGTAAACCAGCTTTGCTTTTAAATTCTAGTAGAATAAAGTTGAACTGGAATTTTGTTAAAGGTGAATTATTAGAATGAACAAATAGAGGTCCTCGAATGTAAGACCTTACTAGCCAACTTTCATGGCTTGAACTGGACAAAGAGTAGATAAAGAGAATTCATTTAGCCTTATCCAATTGCCAATTCCTGATTGGTCTGTTTTTGACCTTTTTATGAATAATTTGATGTAATTTGAATGTATCGATGAATCATTAATTAATAATGGTGCTTCTGAATTTTTATTCCCAGCTGCAATTTCGTTGATGCAGAGAGCTCCAAAGAAAGCAAATAAAAATGCAGCTTTGAACAGGAGAACTTCGTAATGAGAAGAACATATCGAAGTTAAGTAATTTAAGACTTTATTTTGCAGTTCTAATGAAATTGTCCTGTTTTTGTTATTTTATTTTTCATAGTACATCTTTTCATACCTTCAATTATCTGTTTGAGTAAAAAAAATTGATATAATAGGTTTAGCGCTGTAAATTTTTTGAAAAAATGAAATACCAGCTAGAATTTTTTGTATGTATTCGGCTTTACAGTCCTATTTAAATAAGGCTACTTTCATACTCGCGACATGGATCTGCACAGACGGATCCGTTTAGATAATACAAATGTCTGCATCCGTTTAGAACGGATCAGTTTGTATTATCTTTAAAGGGGTTATCCTATCTTAGACAATGGGGGCATATCGCTAGGATATGCCCCCATTGTCTGATAGGTGCGGTTCCCACCTCTGGGACCTGCACCTACAAGGAGAATGGAGCAGAGAAAGTTGGGGAGGGCGCACTGCGCATGCGCAGCCACCCTCCATTAATTTCTATGAAGCCGCCGAAATTAATGGGAGCGGTGGCTGCGCCTGCGCGGTTCGCTCCCATTCACTTCAATGGAAGAGGCGGGGGGCTGCACCTGCTGGTGGACGGACCCCGGGGTCCTCCAGCCACAACTCTCCCCGGCTCTATTCTCCTTGTAGGTGCTAGTCCCAGAGGTGGGACCTGCACCTATAAGACAATAGGGGCATATCCTAGCGATATGCCCCTATTGTCTAAGATGGGATAACCCTTTTAACATAGCCAAGACGGATCCATTTTGAACACCATTGAAAGTCACATTGACTTACATTGAGTGTCAGAACGGATCCATTTGGCTCAGTTTCGTCAGATGGACACCAAAACACTGCAAGCAGCGTTTTGCTGTCCGCCTCCAAAGCAGAATGGAGACGGAACGGAGGCAAACTGATGCATTCTGAGCGGATCCTTTTCCACTCAGAATGCATTAAGGCAAAACTGATCCGTTTTGGACCGCTTGTGAGAGCCCTGAACAGATCTCAGAAACGGAAAGCCAAAACGCCAGTGTGAAAGTAGCCTTAGGCTACTTTCACACCTGCGTTAGGTGCGGATCCGTCTGGTATCTGCACAGACGGATCCGCACCTATAATGCAAACGCTTACATCCGTTCAGAACGGATCCGTTTGCATTACCATGATCATGCAAACGGATCCGTTTTGACTTTACATTGAAAGTCAATGGGGGACGGATCCGTTTGAAAATTGAGCCATATTGTGTCAACTTCAAACGGATCCGTCCCCATTGACTTACATTGTAAGTCTGGACGGATCCGTTTGCCTCCGCACGGCCAGGCGGACACCCGAACGCTGTAAGCTGCGTTCAGGTGTCCGTCTGCTGAGCGGAGCGGAGGACAAACGGTACCAAACTGATGCATTCTGAGCAGTTCCGCATCCACTCAGAATGCATTAGGGCTGGACGGATGCGTTCGGGGCCGCTTGTGAGAGCCTTAAAACGGAACTCACAAGCGGAGCCCCGAACGCTAGTGTGAAAGTAGCCTTAGTCTGCAACAAATCGAATGTTGTGTACAATCTTGTTATCTAATACCTTTAAATCGTTTACTGAACAAAATTTCCTCCAATTGTTCCATGCAGCTGTGTACGTAGCCTATGTATTAGGAGCTAAAGATTTACTGACTAAATCGTAGATTAATTCCAGATGTCCTTCCAAATCTTTTGAGGGCAAGAGATTCCGGTCGCTTCTGCGTCTGGTACTAATTGTCTGAATAGTGCGAAGTTCTGCCGGATAAAGAATCTGCTATTATATTGTTCTTACCTTCTATGTATTTGGCTTTTAGCCAAATGTTATTATTCAGGCAGGTTAAAGTAATATATCTCAAAACGTTTACGACTGCTTGGGATTTTGCTGCTAAACGGTTTATGGCAAAAACAACTCCTTTATTGTCTGAATATAGTAAAATACGTCTATTTCTGAAGAACAGGCAAGGCATGGACAAGGATAACAACATCAACATCATACAGGATAGGTACAGAAGATCAGACAAGGCAACAACAAAGATACTAGGTGACACCACAAACAAGGGCACATAGCAAAACCCCCAGAGCAAGGGGCTACACCCAGTAAGGCACAGGGCAGACTGACCTCCTAGGTGAGCAACAAGGTGCTACACCCAGTAAGGCAGAAGATAGACTGACCCCCTGAGTGAGCAGTGAGGTGCTACACCCAGCAAGGCAGAAGATAGACTGACCTCCTGGGTGAGCAGCAAGGTTCTACACCCAGCAAGGCAGAAGATAGACTGACGCCCTGAGTGAGCAGCAAGGTTCTACACCCAGCAAGGCAGAAGATAGACTGACGCCCAGGGTGAGCAGCAAGGTGCTACACCCAGTAAGGCAGAAGATAGACTGACCCACTGAGTGAGTAGCAAGGTGCTACACCCAGCAAGGCAGAAGATAGACTGACCCCCTGAGTGAGCAGCAAGGTGCTACACCCAGCAAGGCAGAAGATAGACTGACCCCCTGAGTGAGCAGCAAGGTGCTACACCCAGCAAGGCAGAAGATAGACTGACCCCCTGAGTGAGCAGCAAGGTGCTACACCCAGCAAGGCAGAAGATAGACTGATGCCCTGGGGGAGCAGCGAGGTGCTACACCCAGCAAGGCAGAAGCTAGACTGACCACAAGCCCCACAGCTCACAGATAGACATAGCTGGACACAGGGGCGTACATAGAAATCACTGGGCCCCATAGCAAGAATCTGACTTGGGCCCCCTAACCCCGCCCACTGTCTTGGCTCCTCCCCCTGCCACACCCCCATTTGCCAATAAAGAAATGTATACTTGACCTACTGAAACCGTTATGGCATAATCAGGGGTACAGGGTGTAGGCATGGCACAATCAGGGGTACAGGGTGTGGGCATGGCACAATCAGGGGTACAGGGTGTGGGCATGGCACAATCAGGGGTACAGGGTGTGGGCATAGTATAATCAGGGGTACAGTGTGTGGGCATGGCACAATCAGGGGTACAGGGTGTGGGCATGGCACAATCAGGGGTACAGGGTGTGGGCATAGTATAATCAGGGGTACAGTGTGTGGGCATGGCACAATCAGGGGTACAGGGTGTGGGCATAGCACAATCAGGGGTACAGGGTGTAGGCATGGCACAATCAGGGGTACAGGGTGTAGGCATAGCATAATCAGGGGTACATTGTGTAAGCATGGCACGATCAGGGGTACAGGGTGCAGGAATGGCACGATCAGGGGTACAGGGTGCAGAAATAGCACGATCAGGGGTACAGGGTGTAGGCTTGATGTAGATCAGGAGGGTACAGGCATGACAGAACAAGGGGTAGAGAGAAATCCTTAGAGAACTATAGATACAAGGGAAGGAGTAAAGCAGCAGGTAGGTGGAATTGTAGAAGACAACATGTAGTAGAGATGGGGGAGATGCTGCTGCTGCTGATGGTCTCCACTGATGGCAGATGCTCCATTGGCTCAGTACTACAGATGTGAAGAGGGTCACCACAGGGTTAGGGTGAATGGGGGTAATTAGGGCAGATGACAGGGAGCAGAAGCATCACCTCCTCCCCCTCTGCGGAATAACACTCACCCAGCTCTGACATGGCACAGATCAGAGCAGCTACAACCCAGAGCAGCCCTAGACGCATCCTTCATACATAATCACTCAGCCCCGGGCACAGGGGACAGGGCAGTGGCAGGAGGCAGCTTCACCCTGGTGGCAGTGGACATGAGCCCGGCTCCTTTGTGTGTCTGAGCCTGTGCAGGCACTGGCAGGCAGACGCAGTGACACGGCAGGACAGGACGAACGAACGGTACTTGTTCTGAGTCTGACTTACTTCAGTTCAGGCCAGCCAGGGACACAGCCGGTGCTTCAGTTCAGAATCTGCCTTCTTCTTCTTCGTCTCTACTCCTCAGCTGGCACTACTCTGGCGGCGAAGTTCGAGCCGATTCTCCCGCCCCCTTGCGCCACTGGCCAATCAGCAGCTGCCTTAACAGAGTTGCCTTGTGCTGATTGGCCAGCGGCTCGAGCGCTACATGCAGGGCTGGTTTGATCCTGATTCCGTGTAAGCAGACTGTCAGGATCAGGTCAGGAGGAGGTAAGGTCAGGATCAGGTCAAACGGGGGGGGCCCACTTCGGCTTGGCGGCGATTGCGGAAGATGAGTTGGGGCTGGAGAAAAGCAGCCGCATAGCCGGCTGCATGTAATGAGTGGGCGGGGCCAAATAGTGTGGGCGGGGCCTTCTCTGCGCTACGGGCCCCCCAGTGCCGCGGGCCCCATAGCAGTGGCGTGGTCTGCCTCTATGGGCGGTACGCCACTGCTGGACAATGAGGGCACCTGATAAGCCACACCCAGGAACAGATCAAGAAATGTTAACCCCACCAGAACCAAACAGGGATGGGAGCCTACAAGAACAGGAAGTGAACACACAGGCTGCAGTACTGAAAGTTTCCCCTGGCAACCAGCATACACAGAGTCCAGCGCAGCCAGTGCACAAACAACCCGTGTCACAAACAGAAATGCATCCATACTCAGACCCTGTTCACACACAAAGCCGCAGCCAGCACGCATAACAGAACCGGAATACATGGGAACACCCACAGCCAGTACACAAAGCGCATGCAGCCAGCCTGCAAGGCACCAGAGACAGGAGCCACAGAGATGCAGACACGGAAGCCACAAACACAGGCCGCAGTTCACACACAAACCGCAGCCAGCACGCAGCCCCAAGCAACCAACATACACAGATGTCAGCCTGCAGCCAGTACACGAGAGAGCCTGCAGCCAGCCTACATGGCAACTGTGACAAGAACTGCATAGAGATGCAGACACGGGGAGTACACACATACATGGGCATAGTTCACACAAGACACTGCAGCTAGCACGCAGCCCCAAGCAACCAGCATACACTGGTTTTGGATTGCAGCCAGTACGCAAGAGAGCATGCAGCCAGCCTACACGGCCAAAACTGTCACAGTGAACTACACCGTGACACCATGTTCACATGGTGGGTCCATTTTGCCTGCAGTGGTGAACTCACTGCTGACACAGTGGGTTTTTAAACAGGATGTTTAACACGCATTACAATGTTTTGCACTCGCGCTGAAAAATCGCGCATTTTCCCGCGACGCACCCGCATCTTATCCGGGCCAAAAACATGACGCCCGTGTGAAAGAGGCCTTAGTCTACTTTCACACTCGCATTTTGGCTTTCCGTTTGTGAGATCCGTTCAGGGCTCTCAAGAGCGGTCCAAAACGGATCAGTTTGCATTCTAATACATTCTGAATGGAAAAGGATCCGTTCAGAATGCATCAGTTCAGTCTCCATTCCGCTTTGGAGGCGGACAACGAAACGCTGCTTGCAGCGCTTTGGTGTCCGTCTGATGAAACTGAGCCAAACGGATCTGTCCTGGCACACAATGTAAGTCAATGGGGACGGATCCGTTTTCACTGACAGTCTGGCACAATAGAAAACGGATCCGTCCTCCATTGACTTTCAATGGTGTTCAAGACGGATCCGTCTTGGCTATGTTGCAGATAATACAAACTGATCCGTTCTGAAAGGATGCAGGCGGTTGTAATATCTAAACGTAATATCTAAACGGACGTGGATGTCTATTATTGTCTTATCTTTATCTTGTGTATCAACTCTGATTACTACTTCTAGCAAACCTTGACAGAGAATTTTTAAGGTTTTATCAACTGGGTGGGTGCCCTTTTGAGGATGGGACATCCACGTCCGGCTGCATATCAGCACCTGGATCTCCCCTCCTTGGAGGGCCCCCTCCCCTTTCTCAGCAATATATCTTCATCTTTTGTGCTAATGTCTTATCATAGTTTTATTATAGCTATAGTCTTTTTTATATTACATCTTACCTGATACTTTTTTCATAGATGAAATATAGTCCTTTTTGTATGATATTAAAGGAAACCTGTCATCACTTTCTAACCCTATCTATCAACTCACTTTTCTATAAATACGTTTTAATACATTAATAATGATATTCAAATCATTTCTGAACGAACTATCATTTTAGAGAAAAACCTAAAATAAATATGTGTAAATGAGCCTTACATGAGTCCTGTGTCCGCCATGATTCAGAGATGAGTCCAGCGTTCCTTGACTCTCAGGGCCCAGCCACGCCCACAAATGAATAAGATACCCCCTCATCTCCACCCCTCCTATTCTAAATCTGGCAGCTACTCTATCCCTGTTTCCTGGTTTTTCCCGCTACTCTAGTTTAATGCACGTCACTTCCTGCGCGCCGATCAAGAGCTTGCAGCATAGAGAAGCACTCATCACCAGCTGTGTTTATTAGGAGATTTGGAGCACCCGATAAGGGAGGAAATTATCAGTGATTTGACTTCTATCTTTTAAAGGCAGCTTTGAATGTTCTGTGCTGGGTCACATGATCAGTGTAGGATGAGGAGCGAGACGACTGGTTCTGCACATGCGCAGGATTTGGGACGTGAGTTCGGGAGGAGGGTAGGATCTTTAGATTCTGTCAATCATGTAACGGGAGGTGGGGTTAGGAATGGGAAGTGATGAGGTAAGCAGTTAATTTACATAAGTTTAAGAAAGCGAAAGTGGACTGTAAAATAAGTACTTAGCGGTGTTTAAAAAAACCAAAAAACACCTAGGATGATTAGGGTGGGGGAGACCTATCTCAGGATACCGATGAAACTTGGGGTTGAAAACTGGTGACCGTTCCCTTTAATAATGTTGATATAAGGATTCAGTTTTAACACAAAAAGCATGGATAACGCATATGCGTTTTTTTGCCAATATGATGTTTTATTCTCTGTGATGTCTTTATACAATTTTGACTTATGTTTATCATGATAATAACATACATCAGAGTCTAAAACAAAGTTCAAGATAATATTAAATAACTGTGGATTTGGCTGGAAGAACAATCCTATATCATTATAATCCAGCCCGGCTTTTTGATAATTCTTAGCCGGACTGGACACCGCCCAGAGTGTTTAATAGAAGACCATCTATAAACCCGTTGGATCAAATGGCTATTGATACCCACTGAGGAAGGAGCATGTGCTCTGAAACGCGTCTGGTAGGGGGATATACAATAGCCAATAAGCCGTACTTGGCGAGATATTACCAAAGATCTCAATGCCTTATGTTTTTAAATTTAGACTGTTATTACCGGACTCTCCACTTGTTCAAAAGGCAGCTGATTTAGAAGTGCTACAGGAGCGGACCGATCCCACACTGAGAACCAGTAACTAACTACGCATTGAACCACGTGGGACGCCACGTGGTGTGCCTGAGGAGAACGTGATACGCTACCCCAGCGCACTGCTGTAAGGAAGGAAGCTGGGATCGCAGCAATACATCGCGAACGCGAGAGAACTAACAACTGTTTGAAGAGTGGTAACGTACTATCAAATAGCGATTCAATTGAGCAGTGTTACACATATACCTGCAATGTTTCCTTGGTATTCTTTATTACAAGACGTCATCCACCAGAAGTTGTAAAAGTATTGTTACCAGCTCATTGTGTTACAACGAATATTAACTATATTCCCTCCGGAAACATCACCCCAAGGGAATAATACCCAGTGTCTGTAACTCTTGTCACCTGACACTAGGAGGAGCTCTTTTCCTTAGAGCTGACACTCCACCTTATCTGAGTAAGTGGATAGAAGACCATATCTGGTTGTTCATCTAGGACAGTTGATCGCTCATTGTTTGGATTCAATTTTTGTTTACCACCATCTTCTTGATTCTTGACACCAATTGTTCACTTCTTGATTGAACAATCAATTGAGCAGTGTTACACATATACCTGCAATGTTTCCTTGGTATTCTTTATTACAACACTTCTTGAAAATCATTCTAAGTCCTTGGAGTGGGGAGCCCTTGAATGGAGAGCGCAGACTAGTATAGATATACACCTAGGGGTGGGTCCCTTTGGGAATATAGATCTGTGAAATATACACCCAGGGGTGGGTCCCTTTAGGACTAGTATAAATATACACCCATGGGTGGGTCCCTTCTACAATAGACACCCCTTGTACTCAAGCTACCCAGGAGTCCTTGAATGGGGAGCACCGATCAATTCTTTATTGAACACTTCTTGATTGAACAATCAATCAATTGAGCAGTGTTACACATATACCTGCAATGTTTCCTTGGTATTCTTTATTACAAGACGTCATCCACCAGAAGTTTTAAAAGTATTGTTACCAGCTCATTGTGTTAGAACAAATATTAACTATATTCCCTCGGGAAACATCACCCCAAGGGAATAATACCCAGTGTCTGTTACTCTTGTCACCTGACACTAGGAGGAGCTCTTATCCTTAGAGCTGACACTCCACCTTATCTGAGTAAGTGGATAGAAGACCATATCTGAGTGGATAGAAGACCATATCTGAGTAAGTGGATAGAAGACCATATCTGAGTGGATAGAAGACCATATCTGAGTAAGTGGATAGAAGACCATATCTGAGTGGATAGAAGACCATATCTGAGTAAGTGGATAGAAGACCATATCTGAGTGGATAGAAGACCATATCTGAGTAAGTGGATAGAAGACCATATCTGAGTGGATAGAAGACCATATCTGGTTGTTCATCTAGGACAGTTGATCGCTCATTGTTTGGATTCAGTTTTTGTTTACCACCATCTTTTTGACACCGATGACCCTCGTCTAGGTTATTGAACGTCAATTGACTTTTTAGATTTTCTGAGCTGCAGGACTATTCACGATTTATTTGATTGTTTGCTATTGTTATTTTAAGATTTTTGTCTTCTATTCTATTTCAGTAGGGATTACTCATAGTTTTATATATTTTTTTATGAATAAATATATTTTTAATAATATATTTATCTCCATTTTTATCCATGCTACACCAGTCAATAGAGTGCCATCCATCTTGTCTATTTGTAAACACACTGTCATTTATCAGGCGGTGGGTACGCCTGGCATAGAGCACCTCTGTGATTCTGAATAGGTGAGCCACTAACTTGTTTGAAAATCTCATCTACTGAGCTGGTAATGTATTCTGCTGCACATGGAAATCCACATACACCCTTAGGCATGGAACAGTGTGGACCTCAAGCAGGCCCAGGTCACTGCTCAGTATAGCCTACATATCTACAGACCCTGCTGTACCATTACGTGCCTCTGACTCCATACAGAGACTTTCCACCATGTTCTCTATGACCTATAGCATTAGCAGCCTCTCCTGGACGCCCTATTACACATACTCCGCACTCCACATTCCTATCCGCCGAGTCACGTGTGAATTCCTCCCGGGAGCCCATACATTCCAGTTGCATAGAATAAGCCCCTCCCTTTCCCTGACTGATCATGTGATCAACCTCTCAGCCCAGGAGAGCAGCCAACGCCTCGAGCGCCTCTGTGGCAGCTGTTGGAGTAGTGACGTCATGTCACGTCCCCGCCCCCGGACTTTTTTCGGGCGGTGTGAGCCATTTTGTAGTCAGTTGCTTGAAGTGCAGGCGTCGGGAGCGTTGGTGCGGAGGGAAGCGGTGTACAGTTTGGTTGTCGTGCAGTCGTTTGTTGTAGCCGGATTCGCTGAGACTTTCTTCCCTAGACGTCTGGTTCCTATTTAGATGGCAAGCTTTCCCGACTTTGTAAACGAAAATGAAATAGGTGAGTCCGCGGGCAGACGTGCGCCTCCTCCAGCGCTTCATGGCTGCTGAATGGAGGAGAGCCAGGGGCTGCTATTATCCTGACCTTTCTGTATATTCTCTTCTCATGGCTGCTGAATGGAGGAGAGCCAGGGGCTGCCTGGTGGTCGGGGGTCTTATTATCCTGCACTTTCTGTATATTCTCTTCTCATGGCTGGTGAATGGAGAGCCAGGGGCTGCTATTATCCTGACCTTTCTGTATATTCTCTTCTCATGGCTGCTGAATGGAGGAGAGCCAGGGGCTGCCTGGTGGTCGGGGGTCTTATTATCCTGCACTTTCTGTATATTCTCTTCTCATGGCTGGTGAATGGAGAGCCAGGGGCTGCTATTATCCTGACCTTTCTGTATATTCTCTTCTCATGGCTGCTGAATGGAGGAGAGCCAGGGGCTGCCTGGTGGTCGGGGGTCTTATTATCCTGGCCTTTTAAGGTCATTCTATATATTCTCTTCTCATGGTGGCTCTGGATGTGTTGTAGTCTTGCCTGGTGATGGAAATACGAATACATGCTGGGTATGGCGTAATTTAATTATAAGGTGTTGATCTCCTCCAGTCCTTCCATTCTATTATTGCTATCACATGACTGGGTTTGTCAAGGTGTAGTCAGAGCTGCTGTTTCCCATGTCTGTGCCCTCCCCCACCAGTGTGTGGAATTTACTTCACCTATTTCTGCTGCCTGACACTCATCCAACCAGACCACTTCATTCCTTCCCATCCCCCTACCCTCCCTCTTCCTACCATCCCCCATATATATCACACACACACTGGCTCGCATGCCTATCCACCAGCAGTCCAGCACTCCCCTCCGGCTAGTATCCTCCTTGGTCTAGGATGTGAGATGCTGGGTTCATTTTCTTATACTTTTCTTCATGCGTTATTCATACCATCCCATTAATCCTGATTTATGTATATATATCTCATTTCCTTGATCTCTTTTAGCAAGATCTCGGAGCATTGGGGAGCTGATATCACTGACTTCTCCGTTCGAGCAGAAGTATGGCCGTGAAAATTGGACAGTGGCTTTCGCTCCAGACGGCTCCTATTTTGCTTGGTCTCAGGGTCATCGTATTGTGAAACTGGTTCCTTGGTCTCAGTGCCTTAAAAACTTGTAAGTAACGTGTTGTATGTTCCCTAGAGTCTGCATGGGTGATAGGTTTTGTTCCTTACTGCCAATGCATTAGGGATAAAACTCCCCAATGCATTGGCATAGGGTACTTTCACACTTTCCGGTATTGAGTTCCGTCCTAGGGGATCAATACCGGGGGGGGGGGGGGGGGAACAGATCAGTTTTATCCCCAATGCATTCTGAATGGAAAGCGATCCGTTCAGGATGCGTCAGTTCAGTCCTTTTACGTTATTTGGATGGAGAAAATACCGCAGCATGCTGCATTTTTCTCTGGCCAATAATCCTGAACACTTGCTAGAATGCTGTATCATATATATATATATATATATATATATATATATATATATATATATATATATATATATATATATATATATATATATATATATATATTTTCATATTCCATTGTCCTGTATTAGTGCCGAATCCGGCATTAAAATTGCTGCATTAGCGGATCCGGTCTGCACATGCGCAGACCTTTTTAAAAATGAAAAATAAATAACGGATCCGTTTTTCCGGAGAGGCGGATCCTGTATTGCAATGCATTTGTGAGACGGGTCAGTCTACAAATCTGTTTGCATGCAGATTGCCAGATCCGGTAGACGGAACTGCCTGCCGGAATTCAGCAACGCTAGTGTGAAAGTACCCTAAAACGGTTGGCAGCTTATATTTTGCAATGGGTGTGACTGCCTTTTGAGTTTATTACTAGAGCGACGTTACCTTATGCGAATCGCATAGTGGTAGGCTTGAGCGACTCGACCTTCAGATCATAGCTCCAAAGTCAATTCATTCAAATACTTTGATTTTAATGCTGTTTCCGCACAGCATTACAATGTATTGGCTCCGTGGAGCCAAAGTTTGACTCCAGAGACTTTTAATTCCTATTGTATTCCTCTTTGCATATTTAAAAAAGCAATCCAAACTGGGCTGTGGTACCAAGGTACCAGCCAGTACCAAAGCCCATTTCGGAGTGCTATTTTAAATATCTTTTAAAATGCACAGATATGAATACAGTAACAAGACAACTTTGGCTCCACGGAACCAATACGTTTTAATGCTGCGCGGAAAAGTATTTGAGCAAATCGCTCTGTTCACATTTACATGTTGGGCATATGTGTTGAGTGTATATGCCCAGATTATGCTAAAGTGGTGTCCTTTGGGCATTTATTGGGTGTGTAATCATACTGTTAATACTACTGTGTATGTAAGAGTTCCTATTCAGTAAAAAAATGAGAGCTTTTACAGCGGGAGTTAATGGCAGATCTACGTGGCAGTACTTAACGTTATTTCCCATGACAGAAACCCTTTATATAGCTGACGGACATTAGCGATGTGCTGATGTCAGCAGTACATAACAGTATGCTTTATAACTCCCTGCCGCCGTTCTCTTAAAATATGCTAATGAGCCTCTAGGTGCTATTAGGGCGTTGCTTCAGCACCTAGAGGCTCAGTCCACTCACCCTTTGGCACGCCCAGGTCCACTTGATTGACTTTCGAGTTCTCCCCATCGTCCCGTAAATCCTGCACAGCCCGTTTAGTATTCGGCGCAGTGAGTGAAGGGACGCGCTCCTGCTGCCGGCTTCACTCACTATGCCTGCGCCTAATACTAAACGTGCGGTGCGGGATTTACGGGACGATGAGAACTCGCCAGTCAATCAACTGGACCTGGGGGTGCCAAAGGGTGAGTGGACTGAGCCTCTAGGTGCTGAAGCAACGCCCTAATAGCACCTAGAGGCTCATTAGCATATTTTGAGAACTGCGGCAGGGAGTTATAAAGCATACTGTTATGTACTGCTGACATCAGCACATCGCTAATGTCAGTCAGCTACAGAACGTTATTTCTCATGACAGAAACCCTTTAACAGTATTCATCGGGGAATACTCCCAACATGTATTTTCAATGGACTCTACAGCCGACATGTGAACATAGCCTTACAAATAAAATGGAGTACACTAAACGTGCTATGCAGATTTCTCAATCTGTGCACGTTGCCTATTAAATTTGGCTCATCTTTAAACCTAACACTTTGATCTATAAACGATACTCCAGTTTTTATCACCTCCTCCCACTGGAGGGAGTTTGACTTTTTTTTTTGAAGTCAGTGACTCGAGTGAAACTAATTAACGTAACCAAAAAGTTACGTTATCGGCACAAGTAACTCTAAAAAGTCAAAATTCCCCAGTTTGAGGTTTTGAAGCTTTAATTCTGGTGTGCAGGGTGTGATATATTCCGCCCCCCCCCCCCCCCCCACATTCTGTCTCCTGTCTCTTTGGACCTGGGATAAGCAGACTCTAGACCCTTTTAGTGGTATACCTGGCAGCGGTCCAGAAAACCCCACATGATCTTGCATATCTTCACTTGTAGGAACTCCAGAAACTTGCGGACACATCTGAATTAGCAGCTCATGTTAGACGCTGAATGCTTTAAATGGGCTGTCCAGTTTCAGGTGGAAAACGGGCTACGCTTGGGATCCGCCTGCAGGTAAAGAATTGATCATCACTTAGGCTACTTTCACACTGGCGTTTTGCCTTTCCGTTTGTGAGATCCGTTCAGGGCTCCCACAAGCGGTCCAAAACGGATCAGTTTTGCCCTAATGCATTCTGAATGGAAACGGATCCGCTCAGAATGCATCAGTTTGCCTCCGTTCAGTCTCCATTCCGCTCTGGAGGTGGACACCAAAACACTGCTTGCCGCATTTTGGTGTCCGTCTGACGAAACTGAGCCAAACCGTCCTGGCACACAATGTAATTCAGTGGGAGCAGATCCGTTTTCTATGACACAATCTGGCACAATAGAAAACTGATCAGTCTCCCATTGACTTTCAATGGAGTTCATGACGGATCTGCCTTGGCTATGTTAAAGATAATACAAATAGATCCGTTCATGACAGATGCATGCGCTTGTATTATTGTAACTGATCTGTTTTTGCAGATCCGCCCAAACCACGAGTGAAAGTACCCCTACTTTCACAATCGCGTTTGGTGCAGATCCGTCATGGATCTGCACAGACGGATCCGTTCAGATAATACAACCGTCTGAATCCGTTCAGAACGGATCCGTTCTGATTATCTTTAACATAGCCAAAACGGATCTGTCTTGAACACTATTGAAAGTCAATAGAGGATGGATAATTTTTCATTTGTCATAGAAAACTGATCCATCCCCATTGACTTACGTTGTGTGTAAGGGTGGATCCGTTTGGCTCAGTTTTATCAGACCGACACCAAAGCGCTGCAAGTCTCTGATGGAAACTGAGGCATTCTGAACGGAACCTTTTCCATTCAGAATTCATTAGGGCAAAAACTGATCCATTTTGGACCGCTTGTGAGAGCCCTGAACGGATCTCGCAAACTGCAAGCCAAAACGTTTTTCTTTTCCGGCATAGAGCTCCATCCTAGGGGCTTTATACCGGAAAAGAACTGATCAGTTTTATCCTAATGCATTCTGAATGGAGAGTAATCCGTTCAGGATGTCTTCAGTTCAGTCTTTTTGACTTTTCAGGACTGAGATAATACCGCAGCATGCTGCGGTTTTATCTCCGTCCAAAATTCTGGAACACTTGCCTGAATGCCGGATCGGGCATTTTTTTTCCCATTGACATGCATTAATGCCAGATCCAGCCCCGACTGTTCAGGCAAAACTGATCCGTTTTTCCAGATGACACCGGAGAGACGGATCCGGCATTTCAATGCATTTGTCAGACGGGTCAGGATCTGGATCCTGATCAGTCTGACAGATGCCATCAGTTTGTATATGACGGAACTGCCTGCTGGAATCCTCTGCCACAAGTGTGAAAGTACCCTAATACCTGGCAGATCCCGTGCTGTCAGTCTGGTTCTACTGGCTGGGCTCTGTTTACCCCACTGCAGTGTTGATGTCGCATCAACATGTGACCGCTGCAGCCAATCACTGGGCTCCTTGCGATGGCACTATCTGCCAGATTAGTAATGAGCAACTACTTTCTTGCAGGCAGATCCCAAAGGTCACCTGGTTTCCTCCTGAAACTAGATAGCACTTTTAAAGGGGTGGTCTCACTTAAGTAAATGGCATTTATAGAGTAGAGAAAGTTAATACAAGGCTCTTACTAATGCACTGTGATGGGAGCAGCTGCTGCGGCCTATACACAGAGATGGCACCTTTACCTATAGTGTACAAGCACGACCACCGCTGCTGGACTGCGAGGTGGTCATAACCCCTGGAGACAGTCTATAATGTGATGGAGAAATGAATCAAGCTAATGAATGAACTTTCTCTGCATGATAAATGACATTTGCTGCAGTGAGACAACCCCTTTAAGGTTGGTGCTTCTATTACTATTGCAGTACTTAGGCTCGGTTTACACTGAGCAGTCTCAGCAGATTTCATGGAAAGAATAAGGGTACTTTCACACTAGCGGCAGGACGGATCCGACAGGCTGTTCACCCTGTCGGGTCCGTCCTGCCGCTATTTCGCCGGACCGCCGCTCCGTCCCCATTGACTATAATGGGGGCGGAGCTCCGGCGCAGCACTTCAGTTCGCGGTGAGAGGCTGCCGGACTAAAGTCGGACATGCAGTACTTCTAGTCCGACGGCCTTTTGCCGTGCTGCGTCGGAGCTCCGCCCCCATTATAGTGGCAGGACGGATCAGACAGTGTTAACAGCCTGTCGGATTCGTCCTGCCGCTAGTGTGAAAGTAGCCTAATGCAGCATGCAACGCTATTCTTCCCATCAGATAGATTGAAGGCCTTCTAAGTTTATGGGGTCTGTCAGATCAGGCAGAGTATTGTGGTGGTCTTTATACACAGAAGTCGTGTGCAGGAGCCCTTATTGTCTGAGGGGTTTTTCAGTTAACTCTCTCCTTCCTCTTCAGTGCTGCTGGCAGTACAAAGAACATTGTAAACTTGACAACTGGAAGACTATCGAGACAGAACAGCGATGCCGCACAAAGAAGCAGGCCTCAAGAGCATTCCATAGACTGCGGGGACATTGTCTGGAGTCTGGCATTTGGATCATCTGTACCAGAAAAACAGAGTAGCTGTGTGAATATAGAATGGCACCGCTTCAAGTTTGGTCAAGACCAGCTGCTGCTTGCTACAGGGCTGAGCAATGGGCGGATCAAGATATGGGATGTTTATACAGGTAGTTGACAAGACAGTAACACTTATTACATGCAGGCAATATAATTTAGGGGCGTCTTTCAGGCAAACGCCCTCTTCCCAATCCATGTGGCTGGACCTCTGGAGGAGGCATACTTACCTGCCTCCACGGTCTCGGTCCAGTCAACACATCCTGTTTGACTGGCTGCAGCGGTGAGGTGTCCGTCATGTGTTTTCAAAACACTGCTGTGGCCAAGAAGTGTAACCTCCTGTGACTAGTACCACTCTCCGGAATGCTAAGCTCCTACAGCTTTAATGAGAGAGTAATTCCACTTACTCAGTAGTTGACATCCTCTTCTTCTTTTTTTTTTTTTTTTTTTTGTGTGATTAAGAAATGCAAATTAAAAGATGGCTGGCTCACAGTAACATATCTATTTAATAAGATACAATAACTTATAGTTTAAAAAATATAAATACAGTCCCAGGCTATGAGCTGTGCGCTACAATTGGCCAGCGCTGCAGCAAGGGACAACCCTAATACAAAAACTCCGCCCAGTACAACAGAGGGAGCTGCACACACCGGAGCCTATACCGGGCGAACGGAGCGGCGCCCAGACATACTAGTAAGTGCAGGGGGACCCCTGGGCGCCGCTCTGCCCACTGATATATAGTTAGTTTTTAAACTAGTGAAAGGTCCTCTTTAAGTCCTCTCCTATTTGTTAGGATGTACGCTGGTATCGGTCACATTAATCCCGAGCTATTGTATAATACAGAGGCTCTTTCTATTGTTTAAAAGATGCAGTTCAATGAATCGGCCAAATGTGTGATAGAGATATGTCTCTGTCTCTGGTATTGTCCACTCTTATATACTTTGAGTTATTTCACTCTTACCAGACTCTGTCTTCCTGCGCTTGCTGTACCGGCTGGGATATCTTCACACATGCGCTTTGCAAACTTACCCATGCCAGACTTCAGAGATCTTTCAGGGCTCTGTTCTTACGCTTGCAGTATACAAGGAGGGTTTTTCAAATGTCTATGATCACTGTTCTTTGACAAGAACAGTGATCATATACAATTGAAAAACTCTCCTTGTATACTGCAAGCGTCAGACATCGGTTTGAGTTATTTCACTCTTAGGGCTCTTTCACACTTGTGTTGTTGGGTTCCGGCATAGAGTTCCGTCGTCGGGGCTCTATGCCGGAAGAATCCTGATCAGGATTATCCCAATGCATTCTGAATGGAGAGAAATCCGTTCAGGATGCCTTCATTTCCGGAACGGAAAGTTTTTTTGGCTGGAGAAAATACCGCAGCATGCTGCGCTTTTTGCTCCGGCCAAAAACCCTGAACACTTGCCGCAAGGCTGGATCTGGAATTAATGCCCATTGAAAGGCATTAATCCGGATCCGGCCTTAAGCTAAACGTCGTTTTGGCACATTACCGGATCTGACGTTTAGCTTTTTCTGAATGGTTACCATGGCTTCCAGGACGCTAAAGTCCTGGTTGCCATGGTAAAGTGTAGTGGGGAGCGGAGGAGCAGTATACTTGCCGTCCGTGCGGCTCCCGGGGCGCTTTAGAGTGAAGTCAGGCCGCCCCATGCTCATGGATGACGTGTCACATGGATCACGTCATCCATGCGCATGGGGCGCTCTGACGTCATTCTGGAGCGCCCAGGGAGCCGCACGGACTGTAAGTATACCGCTCCCCCTATGGCAACCAGGACTTTAATAGCGTCCTGGGTGCCATAGTAACACTGAACGCATTTTGAAGACGGATCCGTCTTCAAATGCTTTCAGTTCACTTGCGTTGTTACGGATCCGGCGGGAACCTCCGGCAAATGGAGTGCACGACGGATCCGGACAACGCAAGTGTGAAAGAGGCCTTACCAAAGTATATGAGTGGACGGTACCACAACTTGGAATATTGGCACAATCGCTGAACTGTAAAGTATATAACCTGATCAGTCAAAAAGACTGAACTCAAGACATCCTGATGCATCCTGAACAGATTGCTCTCCATTCAGAATGCATGGGGATAAAACTGATCAGTTCTTTTCTGGTATAGAGCCCCTAGGATGGAACTCTGTGTTGGGGGAAAAAAAACAAAAAAACGCTAGTGTGAAAGTACCCTTAATGTTGCATGCGTGATCTCCGCATGTTAATGCAATAAAAAAAGGACCGAGACGCCTTCTCTTATTTTATGTTTATATTTTTTTTAACTGTTTATTATTAATTGTTACTGTGAGCCAGCCATCTATTAATTTGTTGGAACTCTATGTACATAATGTTCTTGGATAGAAGGCAGGCAGTGTTCCAGAATTGTGATGAAGTGCCTGGTGAGCGGCCCTATCTAATTGTTTAAGAAATTATTTGTTTTGATGCCCTATAATTAGTCATTGGAAAATGATCTTGGCCCACTTTCTAATTGGATTGCTGACTTTCCACCATGAACAATAAGACCTTGCTCACCAGTGATCCGTGTAAAATATGCCTTACTATATTAACAGGCGAGCGCTGCTGCACCCAGTAGAAAACCTGCAGAGGCCATTGACTGATGGCCAGAAGTCCTGCTTTATTTTTATATAATTTGTACGCGATGTGGCTTCTGAAAGGACCTGTCATCTCTCCAGACTTTTGTGCTTTAGTAAATAGTTATATTTCCAATAATGCAACAATTCTGAACCCCAATTGTTGGCACGTTTTGTTTTTGTTGTATAAAGACCGTTACTAGTTGGGGGGGTGTCCCTGCAGTCGCACACTGTCCGGTTAGTGCTGAAACCTATGTCT
This sequence comes from Bufo bufo, assembly GCF_905171765.1. Taxonomy (NCBI): domain Eukaryota; kingdom Metazoa; phylum Chordata; class Amphibia; order Anura; family Bufonidae; genus Bufo; species Bufo bufo. The sequence goes on from NC_053391.1 coordinate 410,276,570, forward strand.
TTTGACATGTGGAGTGTAACGCCCCTATTGTCAGTTTGTACATTTCTAGGAGTAATTTTTACAGGAACAGTACAATGCAGAGTTCTAAGAAAAGATGTAGCAGAATTGCTATTTCATGGGGGCTGTAAGTATTTACCTACAGTGGGGGAAATAATTATTTGACCCCTCACTGATTTTGTAAGTTTGTCCAATGACAAAGAAATGAAAAGTCTCAGAACAGTATCATTTCAATGGTAGGTTTATTGTAACAGTGGCAGATAGCAAATCGAAAAAAAAACTTTAAATAAAAGATAGCAACTGATTTGCATTTCATTGAGTGAAATAAGTATTTGAACCCCTACCAACCATTAAGAGTTCTGGCTCCCACAGAGTGGTTAGACACTTCTACTCAATTAGTCACCCTCATTAAGGACACCTGTCTTAACTAGTCACCTGTATAAAAGACACCTGTCCACAGAATCAATCAATCAAGCAGACTCCAAACTCTCCAACATGGGAAAGACCAAAGAGCTGTCCAAGGATGTCAGAGACAAAATTGTAGACCTGCACAAGGCTGGAATGGGCTACAAAACCATTAGCAAGAAGCTGGGAGAGAAGGTGACAACTGTTGGTGCGATTGTTCGAAAATGGAAGGAGCACAAAATGACCATCAATCGACCTCGCTCTGGGGCTCCACGCAAGATCTCACCTCGTGGGGTGTCAATGGTTCTGAGAAAGGTGAAAAAGCATCCTAGAACTACACGGGAGGAGTTAGTTAATGACCTCAAATTAGCAGGGACCACAGTCACCAAGAAAACCATTGGAAACACATTACACCGCAATGGATTAAAATCCTGCAGGGCTCGCAAGGTCCCCCTGCTCAGGAAGGCACATGTGCAGGCCCGTCTGAAGTTTGCCAATGAACACCTGAATGATTCAGAGAGTGACTGGGAGAAGGTGCTGTGGTCTGATGAGACCAAAATAGAGCTCTTTGGCATTAACTCAACTCGCTGTGTTTGGAGGAAGAAAAATGCTGCCTATGACCCCCAAAACACCGTCCCCACCGTCAAGCATGGGGGTGGAAACATTTTGCTTTGGGGGTGTTTTTCTGCTAAGGGCACAGGACAACTTATTCGCATAAACGGGAAAATGGACGGAGCCATGTATCGTGAAATCCTGAGCGACAACCTCCTTCCCTCTGCCAGGAAACTGAAAATGGGTCGTGGATGGGTGTTCCAGCACGACAATGACCCAAAACATACAGCAAAGGCAACAAAGGAGTGGCTCAAGAAGAAGCACATTAAGGTCATGGAGTGGCCTAGTCAGTCTCCGGACCTTAATCCAATCGAAAACCTATGGAGGGAGCTCAAGCTCAGAGTTGCACAGAGACAGCCTCGAAACCTTAGGGATTTAGAGATGATCTGCAAAGAGGAGTGGACCAACATTCCTCCTAAAATGTGCGCAAACTTGGTCATCAATTACAAGAAACGTTTGACCTCTGTGCTTGCAAACAAGGGTTTTTCCACCAAGTATTAAGTCTTTTTTTGTTAGAGGGTTCAAATACTTATTTCACTCAATGAAATGCAAATCAGTTGCTATCTTTTATTTAAAGTTATTTTTTCGATTTTCCTTTTGATGTGCTATCTGCCACTGTTACAATAAACCTACCATTGAAATGATACTGTTCTGAGACTTTTCATTTCTTTGTCATTGGACAAACTTACAAAATCAGTGAGGGGTCAAATAATTATTTCCCCCACTGTATACAGATGTGTGGGGAGCCTCCCTCGGTGGCCACATGCTCTTCCTGTGAATGTCACTGATGAGACCATAGTTTGGCTGGCAGCAATGCCATGCATGTAGGCAACATGTCATACTTTTGATCTGGCAGGGAATAGTAGCTGTGCTGTTGGAACTGGGTCCCTCTGACCAGGGGAGACTCATTTTTACACCATGCCTGGTCACCTGTAAATGTTTGTGTCGGACAACCCCTTTTAAGTTGTTACAAACTATAATTTCTTCTTGAGCAACTTTCTTATCTACAGCTATGCAGTTGTGTAAACATAATTATTCAGTTGTCCTTCAGATACTCTTGTATAATGGTCGCCAACCTGAGTTTCTCAAGAGCTTCCAGCGTATCATTCCTATTCCTGGGAGTTACTTTTGCAAGTGCTGTATAGCCTCTTGTCGTAGACCCACTGCCCAATAAATGCATGACATTAGCAAGTTAGATTGGGTGGCTGCTTGGCATTTGTTTTGGTTGCCAGTGGACATGCTTGTGAGAGGACAGTCAGACAGGTAACTTCACTCAAAGCTTCTGATGCCATCTTGGTGTTAATGGAATTATGTTCAGTGTCCCTATTCCTGCTTTTAGTACCACCCTTTAGGCTTGGTTCAGACACCCATAATATGATCATATTAACAGATGTACTACTGCTACAAAACCCTGGACCCCTAGTAGTTCTTCTGAATGGACCTTGGATCACCATAGAACCCTATGCTGATGTAAGGTTGCGTCAGCACATCCCTGTGGATTTCAGGTCTTGCAGCTCTATTCATGGTGTCTGAAACTGGCCTTTTAGGTCCAAGCTAGAAATGAAACTACAAACCAGAAGTGTTTGCAGAAGAGTCTAAAGACTTTTAAAGGTTACGTGATAAACTTTTTATGCTTACTGTTTACATATTAATCAGACCGATAACCTGGACTGAAAGGAAGGCAAACACGAGGCGATGCACTTTATACCTTTAGTTATTGACAACTGTGCTGAAAGGAGCTGTTTTCATATTGTATCTCCAGTATCAGTCTTGGTGTAATTACAAATACCCACTCCATCCCCTTGCCAGTCTGATATTGATGACCCATCCTGACGATGGGTCACCAATATTGGCAGCTAGACAACCACTTTAATTCCACTGTGCAATGATCTCCATTATTATTGCTCCTTGTGAGGCTGGCCTAAAAGTTAAGGAGCAGTTTCTCCTGCATATGGGTAGACATGATACAGCTATTCCCTGCCCACTACTACAGGGACAAACTGCCAAATAGAAGTCCTATAATGACCAGACATGCTGTTATTCCCCCTTTACTGTATACACACAGCAACTTATTCTGAAAAATTACACAATAGTTTAAGTTTTGTAAAATATTTCTTCACCATCTGGCATGTACACTTGTATCTTAATTCTTCTGTTTGTTTTCCTTAGGGAAGCTCCTCCTTAATCTGATGGATCATACCGAAATTGTTAGAGATTTGACTTTTGCCCCGGATGGCAGCCTTAAACTGGTTTCTGCTTCCAGAGACAAAACTCTCAGGGTCTGGGACCTAAAGGATGATGGTATGCTTCCAAATATATTTGTATATTCACATACTTACATAATGCAACTGTGTGAAGTCCTGAGCCCTCCCTGTTCATGTTAATCATGTTTGCATTCTGCGCCTGTTTTTATGTGACGTATTGTCATTGAATTGCTTGATGGTAAGTGAGGATATCTCAATGAGATGTTGGTAAAACAAAGCAAATGGGGTAGCCAGGTATATGTAAAAATTCCTAGATGCCCTGCTATATGGCAACTTATAGCCTAGCAGTTGACTCTACTAGTGCCCCTACACACATTTGGCTTGAAAAATTTCAACCATAAAAGCAAATGGGAATTTATTTATTTATTTATTTATTTATTTTTCCCTTCTGCTGTTTTTATTCCTTACAAAAAATGCCTAAACGCCAAATCTTAGACCTGATGGGGGAGAACTGGCCCATAGCAACCAGATTCCACCTTTCATTTTCCAAATGAGCTCTGAAAAATTAAAGGTGGCATCTGATTGGCTGCTATGGGCAACTAAGCCAGTTCTGCTTTACACCAGTCTGGAGCCGATTTTAATGCAAAAAAAATGTACAAAACGCCACTAAAAGCCTGATTATGAACCTACCCTGACACTGTCAGTTAGCCTGTTTGCATCCTTAAAGGGGTTGTCCGGGTTCAGAGCTGAACCCGGACATACCCTTTTTTTTTCACCCAGGCAGCCGCCCTGAGGCTAGCATCGGAGCATCTCGTGCTCCGATGCGCTCCCGTGCCCTGCACTAGATCGCGCAGGGCACAGGCTTTTTTGTTTTCAATAACACACTGCCGGGCGGTAACTTCCGCCTGGCAGTGTGTTCGGTGACATCACCGGCTCTGAGGGGCGGGCTTTAGCTCTGCCCTAGTCGTTTTACTGGGTAGGGCAGAGCTAAATCCCGCCCATCAGTGCCGGTAACGTCCCCGGGGTTCCTGTCAGCCCCATGGAGAGCCCCGGTACGTCACTGGAACTCCTAAAAATGCCTTTGCCCTGTGCAATTTAGCGCAGGGCAAAGGAGAGCATCTGAGCATGAACTGCTCCGATGCTCATGTCAGGGGGGCTGCCAGGGTGAAAATGGAGGGATGTCCGAGTTTAGCTCTGAACCTGGACAACCCCTTTAATACTTGTTCAAGATAATACAGGAACTTTAGCTTGGGAAAATCTGACATGTGGCCGCAAAAAAAAATCCGCTGTGTAAATTGCCCTGCAGTGTGGATTTTAGATCCACAACATGTCAATTTAGGCCTTATTCACACGTCCGTTGTTTCTTTCCTGATCTGTTCCGTTTTTTGTGGAACAGATCTGGACCCACTCATTTTCAATGGGTCCGGAAAAAAAAATTAAAAAATCATTTTTTTTCAGGACCCATTGAAAATGAATGGGTCCAGATCTGGTCCGCAAAAAACGGAACAGATCAGGAAAGAAACAACGGACGTGTGAATAAGGCCTTATACTGTGAAATTCCATTGCAGATTGCATCCTTTGCAATGCACAGCATAAAATACACAGAAAATCCATATGTAACATGTGGATTTGTGGCTGCAAGCTCCCTGCAGACATGCCCAAGCCACTAGAGATTAGAGTGCATTGTGCTCCCAAAAAACTGTGTAGCACTAAGTAGATAATGCTAGTGCTAAATTGTGGGTGAAAATTCCATTTTTTTTTTTTTTTTTTCAGTTGGGGGAAGTGGTTCATCCAGTAAATTGCAGGTGTCTGGTTAGTGCCATAAAGACTGACAAATATTTGCTTTGAGGATACAAGTTGGTTTTATTACTAAATGTAAATTTGTTGTGCCTGTCTTTATATTTGAATTTATTTTATTTTTTGTTTCTTTTGGAAATTGCAATAATGAACTGTTGTGTCTTTTAGGCAATATGATGAAAGTGTTAAGGGGGCACCAGCACTGGGTGTATTGCTGCACGTTCTCCCCCGACTCCTTAATGTTGTGTTCCGTTGGCGCTGGGAAAGCTGTAGGTTTCAAAGTTCCTCATTTATTTTTATTTTTTTTAGATTTTAATGTCCTATCAAGGAGTATTAACTGAGGCTGTGCTCAGTGTCGTTAATGATTTTGGCCCACTGATAAAAGCCTAATGATGCATGATAGAACTTGCTGAAAGTGTTAGCTGGCAAAAATAATCATAACTTGCACCGCTTTCGGCAAGCCAGTCCATTTCAGAATCCTTTAATGAGTAATATGCCAGAATCCATTCGCTGTCATTGGCCTCATACCTTGCTTTGCATATGCTAATATAATTAGAATTTGAGTCTATAGCATATGGTTCTGGAAATGCACTTTGTATAGTAATACCAGTGATATATTATTGCATTTACATTTGCCATATTTTACATTATGACCTGCTGCTGTCTCTAAAAAACAGGGCAGGCGCTGCTCCTGCAATTTGCCCTTATGGCACTAATGCATTAATTATAATTAAATGACTAGTTAAAAAACGCAGATTTTTAAATGCAATTGTAATTAGATTGAGCATTTTGTGCGTAACGACCTTTCTCAGAAGGAGCAGTTAACACCTTTAAAGTTAGCCTATATGGATGTTGACGTTCTTGTTTAAGACATTGCTATTGTAGGTTGTGTGTTTTCCATAAGCTTCTTGCTTTCCCTGTCACAGGTGGTGGCAGCAATATGGGTGTGATTGAGGTTAAGTTGGCACCACACAAAGGAGAGCACAGTGGTGTTAGCTGGGCAGAGAGTGGCATCTCTGGCTACCAGGCTGGGGACGACCAATGCCGCAGGACGAAGTAACCTTGCAATCGACTGCAAGGTGTACTGTACGTACGCAGGTGCTGGTTGATGTCCACTTTCTGCTTTTTCTTTCTTTACTTTATTTTAGCTATTGTATTTATTTTATTTTCATTTTAATATTGTTTTTATTTATTAAGACTAAGGTCATAATTGCTTTATTCTTACTACTCCAGTTACATGGAAGTTTCTCATGAACTAATAAGCAATTGTTAATTATAGAATATAGCCATGTTGTACATAATGAAAATAACCGCTCCTATTTCCTTCAACCTAGTTTTCTAACATTGCCAGTCACACATATATCCATGAAGTATCTTGATCCTCCATATAGCCTTATGTTGCTACACATTTTAGTTTGTGTATTTGTTAGTTATTGTCTGTTTGCCAAAAGTGTTTTCTTTTGGCTGTCAACTTTCTCTTTTCTTGCAGTATCTGTTTCTCTCCCTGGGCTCACGTTGGTGATTCAAGCCTATTGTAAACCAGTGAACTTATTCTATCAAAGGGGGTATTACTGGAGTAACCATATGATAATTTCTATTCTGTTTATATCGTTAGACCTATACTTTACAAACGGGTTGTAATGCAGAACCCAACTGTCACCTTGTAGCCTTAAAAGCAAACTGAACTCATTTGTTTTTATATTGTGCATTTTATAGAACTTGCTTTTAGCCTTAACATTTTTAACTTGAGCTTATTTTAAGTTTTTTAATTTTTTTTTGCATGCTTACTCTATGTAAAGTTATCCCATTAATATACTGGGTATGACACTGAGCAAGTAATGTAATTTTCTTATTTTAATAGTAATTTTTGTAGTCTTAGTTTCCTTGATTTGTCTGTTTGAGGTTTCCATTTCATAGACTATAACCACTGTGTTTTACTTTTAGGTTTTTCTGTGGGACATGGATAAATATACTATGATCCGTAAGCTAGAAGGACACTTCAATGATGTGGTAGCTTGTGAATTCTCTCCTGATGGAGCTTTGTTAGCTACTGCATCTTATGATACCAGAGTATACGTCTGGGATCCCCATATTGGGTCTATTCTTTTTGAATTTGGGTATGTAAATCCTAAAATTAAATTTCTTAAAGAGTAACTGAACCTTTTGAGTAAAGTTTTAATAAGATGTCCCCCAATGCCCTAATAGAACTTTTTCTAACTTGCTTTATTAATGGATTTTCTATCGACGGGTTCCAGGAGTCGGACCCCCCCTCCTCCCCCCTTGATCTGATATTGATTGGGGCTACATGCACACGACCGTGCCGATTAAATTATTTATTTTTTTGCAGTCCGGATCTGCAAAAAACGGAAGCAGTCTGTGTGCAATTTGCGGAACGAAATGGGCAGCCCATTGTAGAAATGCCTATTGTCCGCAAAACGGACAAGAATAGGACATGCTATATTTTATATTTTTTTTGGCTGGGCCTCAGAACGGAGCAACGGATGCAGAACGGTCGTGTGCATGAGGCCTTATCCTGAGGATATGTCATCAACATAGGAAACCAACAACCCGCTAAGGTCCTCCCCTTGTTGGATGAGGCACAGTGAATTATTCTTGCTCATGTGTTTCATTAATAGAACTGCAACATTGTGACGTGCATGAAATTTCTAAGCATTTTACATTAAATGCTCAGTTACACCACATTAGTAAATGTAGGCCATTGTATCTGTTGCCCAAATATGTCAAACGTTGATTCATAACTATTTTGTGTTCTCAATCGTGTAAAAAAAAATAAATAAATGTATAACCCATAGGTTTTGCAGAATGCTTCCTTTCTTAAATCCAGTTGTATATTGAAATGGTGCATGATTATTATTTTGTTTGCTCATTTCAGGCACTTATTTCCCCCTCCAACGCCTATATTTGCAGGGGGAGATAATGGTCGCTGGGTGAGATCAGTCTCATTTAGCCACGATGGGGTACATATTGCAAGCATTGCCGATGATAAGTAAGTTAACTTTTTTTATTTTTTATATATATAAATAACTTTGCATATTTTAACTTTCCTGATTTGCCTTAAGCATTACTTAGTGTTGTAACGCATGTACTTTTCTTTTCATTGTTTCTGTACCTTTTTTGTGACTTGGTAACATCATAAGCATTGTCACTTCAATATAAAACCTTCAACAAAATGTATTTCTTAATTTACAAATGATCTCACAATTTTAAATATATCATTGCAGGTTGGTGAGATTTTGGCGTATTGATCAGTCACACCCTGTTGAAGCTGCACCTCTAAATAAAGGTCTTTGCTGTGCCTTTTCTACTGACGGCAGTGTTCTAGCTGCTGGGTAAGATGATAGTACATTGTATTTGGATTTTGAGCGTCTAGCTGGAAATGCTTCCTTTTTACGCAATTTAACTTGCGGTTTTCTTTGACAGAACTCAGGATGGCAACGTACACTTCTGGGCTACACCCACTTATGTTTCCAGCCTTCAGCACTTGTGTCGTATGGCAATAAGAAGAGTCATGACTACAAATCATGTTCAAAAGCTGCCAGTGCCTCCGAAAGTTATGGCATTTCTCTCTTACCAAATCATATAGGGAACTTTTGGGGGGTTTCTAGAATCTAGTTCCATTTGTTGGGACTGACGTTGTGCAAATGTATCGCAAGCTTTATGCTTTAAGACTAGGGAAACACAGTGACCTTTTAAAGAGGTTCTTTCATGGGTCCAGGCATTATGAAATAATTAGGGTGTTGTATAGGGCATAATTCATGGATGTAATATCGCTTACTAGTGTGTCTGTACGGCGCTCCGTTCTCCCGCTGTGCCCCTGTTCACTTCTCCTACCTGGTATGCAAATGAATATAATCGGTACAGGGAGGAGGAGACACCAGGGTTTCTCAATGGGTGTCTCCTCCCTGTACCGATGATATTAATTTGCATACCAGGTGGGAGAAGTGAACAGGGGCACAGCAGGAGAACACAGCGCCGTACAGACACTAGTAAGCAATATTGCATCCATGAATTATGCACTAGACAACCCCCAACTTATTTCATAATGTCTGGACTCATGAAAGGTCCTCTAACTGCATGAAACCAAGCAAGTAATGATTGTCAATGTGGTCGCGTTACTACACATGTACTGTAGTGAAGCTTCTGCTGCTTTGTTTGCTTGCAGGACACAACTTACAAGCAGCTTTTCCAGTATAGTTTGCTGCCAGTCACTTGCTACTCACCTGCGACTTGTCACCAAATATATTTTTTGGTCGTTTTTTAACGGGTATTGAAATCCTAAATCATGCAATTCTCGGCCAAATTGCACCCTAAAGTAGTTGAACACTTTTTTTTTTTTTTGCACGTGAAGTTGCGCGACCAGTCACTGTGTAGCCCTAGCCTGAATGTTACAACATATTTGAATATTCAAAGTGCAGTATTTAAACCTATTATGCATTTGTAATCACATCTGAGCTTTAACTGTGATTTAGGAGTGTATGACATTCATTGAAGTTAGAAATGGAATGTGGACTCATGAATTGTACAACTGTGAAACTGTAAATAGGCGTATGCTGTTGTGTGCTTTAATATTTTTTCTTATAATGGCTGGCTTGTAGTTGGTGTCCTCTTATCTGTGTTAAAGCAGTATGGTAAGTGTCTGTTGCGAGTTACTGTGGCACCTGGTGATTTCATGGTTGGAAAGATATCTGGCTAGGTTTAACTTTTTTACTTTTTTGAAAGAAAAAAAGATTTCACATTTAGTAAGTCGTTTGTTATTGAGGGTAGGTTGTGCTGCAGTGTTCTATGTATGTACCCCATGTATATAATAAGGCCTATTTTGGTTAGCTGCCAAAGATGAGCAAAGTGTTCGCTGTTGCCTTCTGCTGTTTATTGCACTTGCTGGTCTATTAAATGTATGCAATGCTTACAATGCTAACCATATATTTTTGTTTTAATGTTGCCAAAATGTTTTTAAATAAACAATTTTGTATATAAATGTGTTGGTGTTTAATCATTTGCACTATGTAAATGTTTGCTGCTTGTGTTAAATAAAGTTGCAGTATTTAGCAAGGTTCACACAGGGCAAAACTAGCAGTAAATTTGGAAAAATTAATTTCAAGTCTTATAACTTTTTCCTTTTTATATTAGAGTATATTCTCATGTGGCAGATTTGTTGCAGGGAGTTTTCACAAACGAACCAATTCAGGTGCAGTGTCAAATCACACAAATGATTGATCTTGGCCTTCTAGTGATGGAACAGAGCAATGCAACTTGGTGGCTTTTTGCTGGAAGGCCATATTGGCTTACTACAGTTTCGTTGTAACTTTCTGGCATATTACAAAAAAATGGGGACGGACGGACAGACCTCAAAAAAATAAAGGGAACACTTAAACACAATGTAACTCCAAGTCAATCACACTTCTATGTAATCAAACTGTCCACTTAGGAAGCAACACTGAGTGACAATCAATTTCACATGCTGTTGTGCAAATGGGATAGACAACAGGTGGAAATTATAGGCAATTAGCAAGACCCCCCCCCCCCCCCCAATAAAGGAGTGGTTCTGCAGGTGGAGACCACAGACCACTTCTCAGTTCCTATGCTTCCTGGCTGATGTTTTGGTCACTTTTGAATGGTGGCGGTGCTTTCACTCTAGTGGTAGCATGAGACGGAGTCTACAACCCACACAAGTGGCTCAGGTAGTGCAGCTTATCCAGGATGCCACGTCAATGCGAGCTGTGGCAAGAAGGTTTGCTGTGTCTGTCAGCGTAGTGAACAGAGCATGGAGGCACTACCAGGAGACAGGCCAGTACATCAGAAGATGTGGAGGAGGCCGTAGGAGGGCAACAACCCAGCAGCAGGACCGCTAACTCCGCCTTTGTGCAAGGAGGAACAGGAGGAGCACTGCCAGAGCCCTGCAAAATGACCTCCAGCAGGCCTCAAACGGTCAGCGACTCCATGAGGGCCTGACATCCACAGGTGGGGGTTCTGCTTACAGCCCAACACTGTGCAGGCCATTTGGCATTTGCCAAAGAAACCCCAAGATTGGCAAATTCGCCACTGGCACCCTGTGCTCTTCACAGATGAAAGCAGGTTCACACTGAGCACATGTGACAGACGTGACAGAGTCTGGAGATGCTGTGGAGAACGTTCTGCTGCCTGCAACATCCTCCAGCATGACCGGTTTGGCATTGGGTCAGTAATGGTGTGGGGTGGCATTTCTTTGGAGGGCCGCACAGCCCTCCATGTGCTCGCCAGAGGTAGCCTGACTGCCATTAGGTACCGAGATGAGATCCTCCCTGGGTTCCTCCTAATGCAAGACAATGCTAAACCTCATGTGGCTGGAGTGTGCCAGCAGTTCCTGCAAGACGAAGGCATTGATGCTATGGACTTGCCCGCCCGTTCCCCAGACCTGAATCCAATTGAGCACATCTGGGACATCATGTCTCGCTCTATCCACCAACGTCACGTTGCACCAGAGACTGTCCAGGAGTTGGCAGATGCTTTAGTCCAGGTCTGGGAGGAGATCCCTCAGGAGACCGTCCGCCACCTCATCAGGAGCATGCACAGGCGTTGTAGGGAGGTCATACAGGCACGTGGAGGCCACACACACACTACTGAGCCTCATTTTGACTTGTTTTAAGGACATTACATCAAAGTTGGATCAGCCTGTAGTGTGTTTTTTCCACTTAAATTTTGACACCCACCAATTAAATACACCGGGTAGTAATAAAGTGAAAGGAGCCCTAACACATTTTACTAAATTCGATACCCAAACAATAGAACTACGGCTCCAATTATAAGTACAAAAATCCTCTTTATTAAATAAACACAATCACATTGTCATAAAAACAGCAGTAAACAGGTATGTTGTAGTGAGGAAAGACCCGAGGAGGATCGGGGGATCGACACACATGGGCTCACATAAGTTAGTAAGGAGCGTCGCAACAAAGCCAGAAAAAGAAATAGTAACTCTGGATGGTTGGATCCAATGAGAAATATACATAGGCAGTGTTGAAATAAAGACAAGCTCAGAAAAAGAAGCCAGGTTGCTGGCGAAACGGCGTTGGGACAAGGAGACTGAGGGACCGGCGCACTAATATTGGGTACTTTTTCTGAGCTTGTCTTTATTTCAACACTGCCTATGTATATTTCTCATTGGATCCAACCATCCAGAGTTACTATTTCTTTTCTTTTTCTGGCTTTGTTGCGACGCTCCTTACTAACTTATGTGAGCCCATGTGTGTCGATCCCCCGGTCCTCCTCGGGTCTTTCCTCACTACAACATACCTGTTTACTGCTGTTTTTATGACAATGTGATTGTGTTTATTTAATAAAGAGAATTTTTGTACTTATAATTGGAGCCGTAGTTCTATTGTTTGGGTATCGCACTTTAATTTTGAGTGTGACTCCAAATCCAGACCTCCATGGGTTGAAAAATTTGATTTCCATTTTTTTTATTTTTGTGTGATTTTTGTCAGCACATTCAACTATGTAAAGAACAAAGTATTTCAGAAGAATATTTAACTCAGATCTAGGATGTGTTATTTTTGTGTTCCCTTTATTTTTTTGAGCAGTCTGTATATACACTCGCCTAAAGAATTATTAGGAACACCATACTAATACGGTGTTGGACCCCCTTTTGCCTTCAGAACTGCCTTAATTCTACGTGGCATTGATTCAAAAAGGTGCTGATAGCATTCTTTAGAAATGTTGGCCCATATTGATAGGATAGCATCTTGCAGTTGATGGAGATTTGAGGGATGCACATCCAGGGCACGAAGCTCCCGTTCCAACACTTCCCAAAGATGCTCTATTGGGTTGAGATCTGGTGACTGTGGGGGCCATTTTAGTACAGTGAACTCATTGTCATGTTCAAGAAACCAATTTGAAATGATTCGAGCTTTGTGACATGGTGCATTATCCTGCTGGAAGTAGCCATCAGAGGATGGATACATGTTCTCATTCTGTTTACGCCAAATTCAGACTCTACCATTTGAATGTCTCAACAGAAATCGAGACTCATCAGACCAGGCAACATTTTTCCAGTCTTCAACAGTCCAATTTTGGTGAGCTTGTGCAAATTGTAGCCTCTTTTTCCTATTTGAAGTGGAGATGAGTGGTACCCGGTGGGGTCTTCTGCTGTTGTAGCCCATCCGCCTCAAGGTTGTGCGTGTTGTGGTTTCACAAATGCTTTGCTGCATACCTCGGTTGTGACGAGTGGTTATTTCAGTCAACATTGCTCTTCTATCAGCTTGAATCAGTCGGCCCATTCTCCTCTGACCTCTAGCATCCACAAGGCATTTTCGCCCACAGGACGGCCGCATACTGGATGTTTTTCCCTTTTCACACCATTCTTTGTAAACCCTAGAAATGGTTGTGCGTGAAAATCCCAGTAACTGAGCAGATTGTGAAATACTCAGACCGGCCCGTCTGGCACCAACAACCATGCCACGCTCAAAATTGCTTAAATCACCTTTCTTTCCCATTCTGACATTCAGTTTGGAGTTCAGGAGATTGTCTTGACCAGGACCACCCCCCTAAATGCATTGAAGCAACTGCCATGTGATTGGTTGACTAGATAATTGCATTAATGAGAAATAGAACAGGTGTTCCTAATAATTCTTTAGGTGAGTGTATATATATATAAAAAGTAAAGACACCGCAGCACATCCGTAGGTGAAAAAAATGTGGATCTTTATTCACCCTTGCGACGTTTCAGTACACTTGCTGGGACTATTATCAAGCAAACCTTGAAACGTCGCAAGGGTGAATAAAGATCCACATTTTTTTCACCTACGGATGTGCTGCGGTGTCTTTACTTTTTGCATTATACACCTTGGTAAGGTGTTTTCACCGCTGGCACCCATTTATTTACCACCAGGTGTGCTGCCCTGATTCTACGTCGTCTATATACATACATACGTGTATGTGTCCAGCGTGACAAGAATAACACTTGACATGGAAGGTAGATAAAAGATGCGCGGCACTCACCAGGATCGAGTCTTCAAAGGAGCTTTATTGCTGACGAGCAAGGTAACATCAGCTGCAGAGGCTGGGGAGCAGGAGGGCCCAGGTGTGGACAGGCGGTGACGGCCGTTTCGCGCAGAATCGCGTTTCCTCAGACCGCTACTGACGTACAAGTGCACTGACGTGCATTTAAGGGTGACCGTAGGTCATCACCATGACGACCAACGATGCTCCCCAGGTGCGCGCTGTAAGAGATACAGAAAGGGAGCACTGCAACATTACATGTATGCCACAGGGCACTGAAGCAACATAAAGCAACACATTATCAAATACTGGAGGAGACAAATTACATTAGCGTACAGGCAAATACTAGAAAGTAAAAGGAGATACAACTGGAGGTGATATATAAATATGCTATTTCCCTTGTGCTAAATGAAGCAGAGGGCTATGCCCCTATCAGGGAGTGGGGGCACAGGGAGGGAAATTCCCTTAATGCCCTGCTGCGTTAGAAAGCAAGAACAAGGGGAGGATCGTGGAAAGCAATCACTAAGGGCAACGGACGAGGGTATGTGGCATGATCAGTGAGCACTGGCAAACCCCTTGGTATCCTGACATAAAAGAGCGACGGGACATTAAAGAAAAACGGCCATGTCATTTTTATCGTTCAGGCCATGTGGTCCCATGGCACCCGTTCTGATGATCCATCGAGCCTCCCGCTGCAGCAAAAGGCGGTGGCGATCCCCGCCCCGTGGGATGGGTCCCACCGCCTCAATCCCAGCAAAAGAGAGGCTGGACGGATCACCATTGTGGGCCGAACGGACATGGTCGATCAGGCGGGGTGAACCTCGACCTGTCCTAATTGAACCAAGATGCTCCCGTATTCGCTCAAACAGGGGCCTTATGGTTTTGCCGATGTAAAACCTGCTACAGGTACATGATACGACAGACCACATGAGAGGTGCGACACGTGATGAAGTCGTTGACCCTATGTGTAATGCCCCCTAAGGACAGGAACTTCCCCTGCGAGTTATGGGAACAAAAAGAACACGTCCCACATTTAAAGTTACCCTGGGGTCTTCTACTCTGGACCCAGTTTGGCTGCTTAGTGTGCCTCAGCACACTATAAACCAATTTGTCTTTTAAGGTGTGACACTTTTTAAAGGCGATCAAAGGTCGCCTAGAGATCAAATCCCCCATAGCTGGATCACCTTTCAAAAGGTCCCAGTTGTTTAGCACTGCTCGCTTCACAATAGCTGCAGCTGGACTAAATTTGAAAATGAGCGTGAACCTGTCCTGGTTATCATTTTGAACCTGGTCACCAAGGAGACTATGCCGGGGACGAAGAGCTGCTCGATGCAATGCATCGATCACGTCCCATCTAGGATAACCCCTTTCGAGTAGCCTGTCTTTGAGTTGGTGGGCCTGCCTAAAATAGTTCTCATCAGTACTATTAATCCTGCGAAGGCGTGTAAACTGCCCGAAGGGGGTGGCCTCCTTAATGGCTGGGGGGTGAAAGCTGGTCTGGTGGAGCAGCGAATTGGTTGCAGTAGGCTTGCGGAAACCTGTGGTTTGCAGTGTGCCATCAACGACGGTGACCTTCACGTCCAGAAAATCTAGACTATTGCCGCCAAAGTTGAGGGTGAACTTCATGTTCATTTTATTGGTTTCATTCATGTATTGCACAAATTGTCTACACAAGCCTTCGCTGCCCGACCAGACCAGGAACACATCATCCACATACCTAAGGAAGGGGTTCTGCACAGAGAAAACATATGTCTCTTCGAATACCGCCAGATACAGGTTAGCAAAGGTGCACGACACAAGTGTGCCCATCGCTGTACCTAGTATCTGGCGGTACCACTGACTACCAAACTGAAAGACATTGTTGGTGATATAATCTATATCTATCTCTATCTAAAATATATATTTATCTATCTCTATCTAAAATATATATATATATATATATATATATATATATATAGATGAAGAAAGACACCGCGGCACATCCGTTTAGTGAAAAAAGTGAGACCCTTTATTCACCCATGCGACGTTTCGGTCCGCTTGCTGGGACCATTTTCAATCATTGCTTGAAAATGGTCCCAGCAAGCGGACCGAAACGTCGCATGGGTGAATAAAGGGTCTCACTTTTTTCACTAAACGGATGTGCCGCGGTGTCTTTCTTCATCTACATTGTACACCTTGGTAAGGTGTTTCCACTGCTGGCACCCTAACATCTAATACTGAGGAGTGCTGCCTTGAACTTCCATTTCTATATATATATATTTTTTTTTATTTATTTTTTTTGATACTCAAAGGAAAGCTTACCACAGAAGGAAAAAAAACATCTTGAACCAGCCTTGTATTGTAGGAGCCACAAGGAGATGTATTTTGGGTTATCAATCATGTTTTCATAAAGCTTTTCTATATACACCTCTGCTATACTGTAAATAAAACCAAAACCGGGAAACCCTTTATTCAATCTATTGTAGCTTAGAATGTACCATTAAATCTTGCCAGTTAATACAGTTCCTCCCTTAATGCACACAGTGGTTTGTAGATATTGCCTCCATCACTTTTGCCAGTTAAAATAAATCATTTGATCCCAGAAAGTCTGCTGTGTGGACAGGAATTCAGTGTCTCTAGTCATTCCTATAACAGCCTTTACGTAGGTCTGAGTGAACAGAGAAACAGACAGACATTTATCAAGACTGGCGAATCCATGGGCCAGTCTTGATCTCCCTGCACTGGTATGCGATTCTCCTTATTTATTAAGACACATTAGCTGATAATAAATTAGGTGCATCTCTGCCATGCCTTGACCCAAATACTGAAGTATGTGCCATAATCAATTTTTTTTTTCTTTTTTTTTTTGGGGTCTCCCACTTTGTCGACTCAAATGATTATGAAATTGATATGTAAATTTGTTAAGCAGTTTTGTAAACCAGTTTATTTACAAATTGAGAATCTGAAAGTTCTGGGAGTGCCTCTTATAGGGGTTGTCAAGGATTAGAAAAACATGACTGCTTTTCCTTTATTCCAAAACCGGCAACACACCTGTCTATTGGCCATGTCTAGTATTGCAGCTCAGCTCCATTGAACTGAGGGGGGAGGAGTTGTAATACTACATACGTATGGACAGGTGTGGCGCAGTTTTTGGTAGAAAACAGCCATCTTTTCCTAATGCCTGGACAACCCCTTTAAGTTTCTCAAATATTGCTGAATAAGAATTGTATGAGGTCTTCCAAAAAAGGATTGGGTTCAAAGAGTACAAACCCTTCCATTGTGTTTACATAAGTGAATAATATTTGGTGTACTTTTCACATCTGCGATTTCAATTCAGGTTTTGAGATCCGGCAGAGGATCTCAAAACAGCATTAAATGGTTCAGTTTTGTCCCCATTTCATTTCCAATGGGAACAAAACTGATCAGGATGCATGTTTGCATCTGTCGCGTTTTGGTGCCAGACACAACTGCTGCAAGTTCCTGTTCTGTTTCTGGTTTGCGAAACGCGCCTAACCAGATTCAGCATGTAAGTCAATGGTGCTAGATACTTTTTTTTTTTTTTTCATTACGCCCAATGACAGCACCTGTGAGATCCTCCCCCTTCCGGACAGGAAACAGGAACTTCCGAGATCTTTAAATTGGTCCACTGCCTTCCACCACTCAGTTCTTTCCTGTTTCCTGTCCAGAGACAGGAGGATTTCTTCTCAGGTCTGTTTTTGGGGCTGCAGGACCTCTAGGGTTAAATGGACTGAAACCTAGTGGAGGTACCTGTCGGCGTAAGTCTCGACTAGGAGCCGCTGAGAAGCCCGGCGTTTTTCCCTTATGCCCATGACAGCACCCTTGAGAGAGCCCGCCTCTATCCAGGACAGGAAACAGGAACTTCTGTGGAGAGCTTCTTAAGGAGGGACCCGGCCTCAATCCACCAGTTCCTGTTTCCTGTCCTATGGATAGGACGCTTCTCTGGAGAGCTTTAAATGGCTGCAGGGCCCCGCCGGTTTTTGGAATTTAACCACAGGGTTTACCTGGTGCGGCGTAAGTCGCCTCTTGGAGCCGCCCCAAGTCTGGACGAACACCTTTCCCGGTCCTGGCTGGAGCCATATCGTCATCTGCTGGCGGTACCGCAGTCAAGCCGTATCCTCCTGGCGGTGTTCGGGAGGTCTGGGGCCTGTTCTCCCTGGCATGCAGCATCCCCGGTAGGATTACAGAGGGGGAGGCGGTGCAGAGCCTTTTGAGCAGGCGCGCAGTGAGAACTGGAAGTGACGCGTGCGCGACTTCCGGTGTTTGGAACGCACGGCGTCCCGGAAGTCAGTGCTGCAGGCCACAGAGTGGATGTTGGTGAGGACCGAACCGGGAGTATTTAACTCCACTCAGTGCGCAGGTGGAAGGGTGCCAGCCAGCCAGAGGACGTCTGCAGACCCCATATATGGAAAACCCTCCATCCCTGGACCTTACCATGAAAGAAGAGGGTGGTCAGCGCACTAAAAACCAGGACAACCATGATTCCAGATCGGTACTCCTGGTTGGGGTAAGGGGGTTAATCCCCAACCTTTTTTATATTTTATACTAAGAGGGTCTTTTTTTCTGTTTGTCCCCGGAATATAAAAAAGAGCCCCAGGAAGACTATTTCTAAGACCCGTGGGAAGGAGTGTGCTACTTGTAGGAAGAAGTTAACCCCTTCCTGGCCTAAGCTGCTCTGCCAGCGTTGTATTGATAAGATGCTAGAGGAAGAATCTCCATCTTTCATGCAAAACATCAAAAGCATGGTGAAATCCGAGATAGCGGATTCTTTAAAAGAGTTTAAAGGGACTCTGTCACCACTTTCTAACCCCCCCTTTTCAAAGTATTGTTATCTGCATGGCGCCCCTGTGATTATAAATGTGTTGTTAGAAGTTAAATTCGCCGTCTCCTTTTGATAAAAAGAGCTTTTATCTAACCTGTCAATCTTCTTGATAAGGTGCCCAGGGCGTTTCTTTTCGTCTCAATCTGCCGCCCGCCGCCGCCACCGTTGGTGCCCAGCTCCTCCCCTCATGCTTTCAGCGCCGCCTGAATGTAATCAAATACGCCTCCGGCTCTCTCTGTGCCCCCTCCTCCTTTTCAAAGATCCCGCGCGTGCGCACAGGGCTGTGCCTGATGCGCCCGTGCGGACATTTACAATCAGCCTCATTGAGCGAAGTGCGCATGCGCGCACTTCGCTCAACCTCCTCATCAGACGAGCACTGCAGCCAGCCGGCTGCAGTGCTCGTCTGATGAGGAGGTTGAGCGAAGTGCGCGCATGCGCACTTCGCTCAATGAGGCTGATTGTAAATGTCCGCACGGGCGCATCAGGCACAGCCCTGTGCGCACGCGCGGGATCTTTGAAAAGGAGGAGGGGGCACAGAGAGAGCCGGAGGCGTATTTGATTACATTCAGGCGGCGCTGAAAGCATGAGGGGAGGAGCTGGGCACCAACGGTGGCGGCGGCGGGCGGCAGATTGAGACGAAAAGAAACGCCCTGGGCACCTTATCAAGAAGATTGACAGGTTAGATAAAAGCTCTTTTTATCAAAAGGAGACGGCGAATTTAACTTCTAACAACACATTTATAATCACAGGGGCGCCATGCAGATAACAATACTTTGAAAAGGGGGGGTTAGAAAGTGGTGACAGAGTCCCTTTAAGAAACTCCTTCCATTTATTCCCCCCCCCCCCAGGCAGACAGTCGCACCAGTCGCTTCTCAGACTCACTCTTCTGAGGATGAAGCAGAACAGGGGGAGATCCGAGATTCTTCAGATTCATCATCTGAAGAGGAGTCAGCAGGTAAACCGCTGTTCTCGCATGAGGACACAGACTCCTTACTTAAAGGATAACTGTCACATTTAGACCCTAATTTAAATTTTTATATATGTAGTTACTAATAACATGATATTCCAGAATCAGTTACTATTAGACTGACTTACCCTATATTTAATAAGATTCAGCCCTTAGCAACCAGTCTGCATAAAACTGCAATTTCACTATTCAGTTAAGATGGCCGCCACTGCCCTCACCCTGAGGCTAATCCCGCCTGCCCTCACTAGCCAGTAACAATAGCCCCCCAAAAGTGTCAGTAACCAGAGCCGCCCCCCCCCCTAAAGGGTTAATCTCCTGCAGCACAAAGGGGTCCTCTTACCACATGTTGCTTTCATTTATACACTGAGCAGACGACAGATCTCCCTTCCCTGGTCTGCGCTGCTTCAACTCTGCATTGTCCAGCTCTGCTGAGTGAGGGAGCGTCTGCCAAGCGCAGGGACAGGGAGAAGTGCACACAGCCCAGGCACTGTTATCAGCTGCTGGGGAGGACCCGGCTTTAATCAATTACTTACAGTCCCAGGTTGTCAGTAATGTGAGCCTGCACGCTGCGTGCTCCGTCCTTCAACAGATAGACGGACCATGCCTAGCAACCCTATTTTAAGCACAGGTAAAAATAGGCAGTACAGGGAACAAAAATGTGGAATTAAGGGGTAATTGAATACACAGTGAAAAGTTGAAATAGGGCCACTAAGGTGATATTAATCACCACAATCCAATACTCCAAAAAAAATACGACAGTTATATTTTAAAGCCATTAGAGCTGAAATGAAGGAGAATGCTCTTAAGGCCGAATGCACACGTGTTTCGTGGCCGAGAGCGGTCCGTGGTAACCCGGCCGGGATTTCTGCTGACAACAGGAGCGCACGGCGTCATTGGTTGCTATGACGCCGAGCGCTTCATGCCGCCGCTGCTGTACAGTGATACACTCGTATAGATCATACCAGTGTATCACTGTACAGCAGCGGCGGCATGAAGCGCACGGCGTCATAGCAACCAATGACGCCGTGCGCTCCTGCTGTCAGCAGGAATCCCGGCCGGGTTACCACGGACCGCTCTCGGCCGTGTGCATGAGGCCTAACTGGGAAAGACCACCAAAAATAGATGCGCCGGTAGCCAAGATGTCCCAAAAACCTGCGTTACCATTTGAGGACCTGGGGGGCCTAAAGGACCCAATGGACAGAAGGGCAGAATTGTTTCTTAAAAATGCCTGGGAAGCCTCCACCCAGGCATTTTTTTTTTTAAACTCGTTTTATTGCATAGAAAAAGTGTACAAGCATGGCACATATACAAAAAAAAAGGAAATTACCATGACCCTCAAGGGGGCCATACATAAAAGCAGCGTATGAGGAATCTTACATACAGTTTTAAACAGCAGTGAAAATCAGGATGTCAATGTCAATGATAACATGTTCATCAACAGTCAGGGGACATAAACATGTGGATGCATAATAGAAATAGTTTAGAACCGCTTGCCTCGGGAGGCCAATCATCCAGGCTCGCTAACTTTCATACATGCTCACAAAAGGACTATCCAGAACCATCAGCCTCCTGATGCCGACTCTCATCGAGCATAGTAAGTGAGGAATCGCACCAGGCTCCCCACACCCTATCAAACTTTTGCGGGCAACCCCTATGCTTATATACTATGTTTTCCATTGATACCGTAGCATTCACCAGAGACAGCCATAGACCCCTGGAAGGTAGATTGTCCCCCATCCAACACATGGCGATTGCCTTTCTAGCCATAAACAATGTTCTTTCAAGGAAGATTTTATGATAATGTGTCCAAGATTCCTCATCAACTACACCCAGTATACACATTTTGGGACACGGCTGTAATGGTGAAGGCACCAGGGCTCTGAGGATCTCCAGTACAGATACTCAAAACTGCCGGATGTATGAGCAGTCCCACATCAGGTGCCAGAAGTCTGCACCCTCCACCCCGCACCTATGACATCTGGTATTATCCATCCTACCCATCTTATGAAGTCTAGTGGGGGTTAGATAGCTATAATGCAAAATGAAGAGCTGCGTCATCCTGTTATTAATGGAGGGGGACACTCTAGTTGGTGCTAGTAGAGCCTCCTCCCACTCTTCCTCAGACAAAGAGGGTATGAACCCTTTCCATTTGTCCACTATGGCTAGCGGGGACATCAGCAATCGGCGATCCAATAGATGGGTATAAAGGGCCGATACTATCCCCCTAGGTCCCTGAGATCTGAGTATACCGATGGTGGGGTATTTGGATATGCTTCTACCGCTGTCTCTAAATTGAGTTTGAAGGGCATGTCGAAGCTGAAGATACCTAAAAGATAGGGTACTTGGCACTTGGAACCTATCCTGGATTTGCGCGAAATCTAAAAGCTTGCTATCCTCGTATATGTCCCCCAGAGTTTGGATCCCATTTCTCCTCCACTCCCCTGCACCCTCTAACCTCAACAGGTGTGGAAACATGCAGTTATCCCATATAGGAATACTGCAAGGTAAGTCTTTATAAGCATTCAGCTTGGAAGCCTGCCATATCTGATGGGCCAGTTTATGCAACGGGAGGGTAGCTTTCTGTAAACGTCCCATTCCTTCTAACACCGGCCACAAAGTCGAAACCTGCAAATATTCATGCAGATAGTATTCCGAATTAGGTCTTGAGGTCTCGGTAACCCAGCTCCTCAGGAATCTCAGCTGACTAGCAATGAAATAGAGGAAAAAATCAGGCAGGGCTGCACCACCTTGCAGCTTCGACCTCTGGAGGACCTGGAGCGAGAGCTTCCTTCTAGCTTTTCCCCATACAAAAGCAGTGACCAAGGAGTGTATGCGTTTAAAGAAGCTCCGGGGGATCGGTGTGCATGCATGAGACAATACATATAAACCTTTAGGTAACAGAACCATTTTCACTAGATTCAGTCTGCCCATAACAGACAACTGGAGGGCCTCCCATGTTTTCATTTTATCTTTAAAAAGAGCTTCCAGAGGCTCAACATTCAGGTCGTAGGCAAGCTGTGGAGCCCTAGTGATCATCACCCCAAGATATTTGAATCTATCCACTACTGGCAGATTATGATGGTAAGTCTCCCAGTCATGGTCCCACAAAGGCATGATGGCGGACTTACCCCAATTTATGTGTAGGCCAGAATATCGCCCAAACAAGGCTACTACTTCAATCGCACTTGGCAGGGACACCTCTGGACCAGACATAAAAAGTATCAGGTCATCCGCATACATGCCTATTCTCTCCTCTCTACAGCCCATTGAAATTCCTGCATACACTGGGTCCTGCCTGATTCTAATTGCCAGGTGCTCTATCGCAATTGCAAACAATAGGGGTGAAAGCGGGCAACCCTGCCTGGTGCCTCTGTGCAAGGAGATCTCCTCGGAGTAGGAGCCATTAAGCTGAATACGAGCAGATGGGTTATTATAAAGTATGTTAATCCATTTAACGAACTTGGGACCAAAACCAAAGCTTCTCTGCACAGCTATCAGGAAGGGCCATTCCAGGGAATCAAAAGCTTTGGCCGTGTCTAAAGAGGCTAAGGCCCACCTTTCTTTCCCCGCCGAACCTATTTGCGCGATCACCTGGGTTCTCCTAATATTATCCGAGGTGGATCTACCCGGCATAAATCCTGATTGATCAGAGTGGATTACTGTGGTTATCGCCTTATTAAGCCTATTGGCTAATATTCTAGTCAGGATTTTATAATCCAAATTCAGCAATGAAATTGGACGGTAAGATCCACAGTCCAGCGGGTCCTTGCCAGGCTTCAATATCAAAACTATAGAGGCATCATACATAGAAACTGGCAATGAGCCGCCGGAGTGCACCGCCCCATACAGCTTTACGAGTTGTGGCGCCAGTATCTCCCTATACTTTGCATACACTTCCACCGGGATGCCATCAGGACCCGGGGCTTTCCCAGCGGGGAGATCCGTGATGGCCCTCTCTACTTCCTCCAAGGTGATGTCCTCTTCCATAATACCCTTAGGCTACTTTCACACCTGCGTTTAGGTCGGATCCGTCTGGTATCTGCCCAGACGGATCCGCACCTATAATGCAAATGCTTAGATCCGTTCAGAACGGATCCGTTTTTCATTACCATGAACAAAAAAAAATATATATATTTTTTTGTTCATGATAATGCAAACGGATCCGTTTTGACTTTACATTGAAAGTCAATGGGGGACGGATCCGTTTGAAAATTGAGCCATACTGTGTCAACTTCAAACGGATCCGTCCCCATTGACTTAACTGTGACCTCCACTGTTCCCTGCCCCCTTAACAGAAACCTCCATAGCGCCAGCCTCTTTAAGGCTACTTTCACACTAGCGTTTGACGGATCCGTTTGAAGGGCATTTCAAACGGATCCGTCAATAAACTGACTAAACGGAGCCAAACGGAAGCCATTCAGACGGATCCGTTTGTACGGATCCGTCTGTTTTACGGATCCGTTTGTCACGTTGGTTTCCGTTTTGTCATCCGTTTAGCGGATCCGTTTTGGAAGGAAAAGTATCTTTAGGTTCCATCTTCATGTATTCAGATCTATAGGGTTTTAATGCTCCTACATTTCTCCAGGGCTATCTTGTTGAAGTTCCAAAGCTGGTCCGGCTTTGATAATGGACCACACCTTTTGGACTCTTGTACATGACTACATGCACTTAAAGATGTATAGTGTTCGTTAGAGGGCCATATGTCCCTGATCGTCATTGATCGTGCGTACAGGAGTACAGAGCATCATGATGCTGACCATGTTGTGCCGCAAACTGGGCTATTGTCCCGCACTCATATGATCTATTAGTGCAAGACTATATCCCCGCGGGCAGCTCAACTTGCACAGGATGATTGTACACTATGATGCTGTGTGCTCTCGTGCGCATGATCAATGCCACTACGGGACATATGGCCCGCTCACGGACCGTATGTCTCTTGGGGCATACAGTCGTGTGCAAGAGGCCTTAAAGGGGTTTTCTCATCTCATACAATGGGGGCATACCACTTTAAGATATACCTACATTGTCTTATAGGTGCGGGTCCCACGGCTGGTACCCTCACATATATTGAGAACGAAACCAAGAAAGTAGATGAGGTCGCACTGTGCTGCCGCCCTCCATTCACTTCTATGTGAGAGGCGGGGATTAGCGCTTGGTGGTGGACATACCATGGGAAATGTGTCCTACAGCAACAGTGCTCCCCGCTCCGTTCTCGATATAGGTGCGGGTCCTACCAATGTTTACCCACACCTATCAGACAATGGGGACATATTCAAGTGAAATCCTCCCATTGTCTATGTGAATACCCCTTTAAAAACTGTATGTCCCTTGCGTGTCCCTTGTGGTAATCACACTGGTTATATTAGCGTCTTAGGGAAATCATTAAACGTTAAAATCACAATTTATTAATGAATTCCTGATGCTCATGGACCGTGACTCCCACAAGGGCTCATATAAAAGGGCACAAGATTGAACAATGAACAAGCATTTGCTTGTTCATGTGCCAATCATAGGGTCTACGATCAATAAAGAGCCAAAAGATAGCTCATTATTGATGGTCAGGTTTTAATGGATCTTACGACATTGGCACTAATGCTGTTTTGATATAAAAACTACCAAGGGTGTTATAATAAACGCACAGTAGTGAGACTAGGGTAGTTTTAATTTCAACACAGCTATAGTGCCAAGGTTCCCTGTACAGGACAATAAAACACAGACACAGTGCAGTAAAGTATAAACATTTTTTTATTTTTTATACAGAAAATAAATAAAATAAATATAAACAAAAATTATATTTACAATTGTTCATAACGGTGAGGGGAGGTGGACTGTCGTGGGGTTGATGGTCTGGGGCTGGCAATGGTAGCCCCCCTGTCCTGGCGATCCACTGAGGTAAAACTACGGGCCACAGGAAAGGATGCAGGGCGTAATTGCGGGGTGTGGAGAAAGGAAGGGTCTGAGGAGGAGGAGGCCCGAGCATGTGTAGAGGTGGAGGGAGTTTGAAAAGAAGTAGGAGGAAAATACGGGGCAGGAGAAGAAAAAGAAGCAGAAGGAAACACAATAAAAACTAAACACAATAAAAACTAAAATCAGCATGATGAAGGAAAAGAACAATATTTTAAAGTATTAAAATACATATTGTTTTACTTACCATATTTCTCCTGAGCCGCCGCATCTAGATCCCCCCAGGTCTCAAAAACTGAAGCAGAGATGTCCCTCCAGAGCCGCTGGGTACGACGATGATCGGCGTGGTGGCGGTCGGAGTGGTCCCATAATGCTGGACGCGCCTCCACCAGTCGGATGAGGAGCAGGTTATCTATGCTCGGAACCCCGAACTCCTCATCTTCCCTGGTGGAGCCTACGGAACCCTGAAAAAAAGGAAATACAAAATTTAATGTAAATCCTAATACAAAGTGCTAATTAAAACTACTTAATTCAATACTTACACGTCTACGACCGCCACGCTCATTCCCGCGGACTCTGGAGGCGACTGGGGGATCCTCGCTGGCGGCTCTAGGTGCAGATTGCTAAAAACAAATTATTTTTTTTTAGAAGACTGTACTTAAATAAAAAAAAAAAATTAAGATCTCTCTATATATATATATATATATACTTACTTCTTGACAGCCCCGGTCCGGGCTTGGTCCACCTCCCCTGGACGCTGGCGATTCGGCAGGTGATGGAGAGCCCTCCACAGACGATGATGAAGAAATCTATAATAAGAGCACATACTGATTAATGCAACGAATCAAACAGTAAAAACTCCAAATGTTGATTTTATACTTACCGGCCACTGAATACGGCGGCGGCGCCTTCTGGGTGGGTCACTCCAGTCTATGGTTGTCTTCTTTGATGACATCTGTACGCAACAGAATACCAGACAAAATGCAGATAACGTTAAAGGAACTTGTAGAGCACTATTTCCTCATATATCAACAATTTATTTTTTTCAATACTTACTTTTTAAAATATAGATCTGGGCTTGCCCACCGCAGATAGTTTCAGTTTTTTTTTCTTTTTTTGGGAACGACACTAATAATAAAATGATTAAAAAAATAAATCCGACAGGAGCCATGATCCCCCCCCCCCAACTGCCATAAACACCCCCAGAGACAGCAGCCCCGCATAGTGCTAGCAGCCCCCCACAATGACATCAGGCCCCCAGTTCCAAACAACCTTCCCACAGTGCCCTCAGCCCCCCCAATGCCAGCAGCCCCCACAGTTCCAGCCACAAACACCGCCGCAATGTCAGAAGCACCGCACAGTTCCAGCCACATACACCGCCGCAATGTCAGAAGCACCGCACAGTTCCAGCCACAAACACCGCCGCAATGTCAGAAGCACCGCACAGTTCCAGCCACAAACACCGCCGCAATGTCAGAAGCACTGCACAGTTCCAGCCACAAACACCGCCGCAATGTCAGAAGCACCGCACAGTTCCAGCCACATACACCGCCGCAATGTCAGAAGCACCGCACAGTTCCAGCCACAAACACCCCCGCAGTGCCAGAAGCACCGCACAGTTCCAGCCACAAACACCGCCGCAATGTCGGAAGCACCGCACAGTTCCAGCCACATACACCGCCGCAATGTCAGAAGCACCGCACAGTTCCAGCCACAAACACCGCCGCAATGTCAGAAGCACCGCACAGTTCCAGCCACAAACACCCCCGCAGTGCCAGCAGCAACCACAGCTTCAGCCACAAACATCATACCATTGCCAGCAGCCCCCCCCCCCAGTTCCAGCCACACAGGCCCCCCCCCCAGTGCCAGAAGCCCCCCATAAAGGCAGCCCACACCACCAGTGCCAGCGGCTCCCACAGTTCCAGAGACACACCCCTTACCAAGTGCCAGCAGCCCCCCCACCCTAGAAATAGAGAGATAGATAGATAGTAAAAAAAAGAAAGATAGACAAACAGACAAAACTTCATACTTACCAGTCTCACCAAGTCGATAATCCAAAATGGCCGACGATGAGGGGGAGGGACAGGAAGTTACTGGGTATGCGTAGAGACGTGAACGGTTTCGAACGGATCCGTGTCAAAGCGGAGCCAGGACAGACGGATCCGTCTCCATTGACTTCCATTGTAAGTCTGAACGGATCCGCACGCCTCCGCACGGCCAGGCGGACATCAAAACGCTGCAAGCTGCGTTCGGGTGTCCGCCTGCTGAGCGGAACGGAGGCTGAACGCAGCCAGACTGATGCATTCTGAGCGGATCCTTATCCACTCAGAATGCATTGGGGCAGTACGGATCCGTTCGGGGCCGCTTGTGAGAGCCTTTGAACGGAAGTCACAAGCGGAGCCCCGAACGCTAGTGTGAAAGTAGCCTAAGTGACCTTCACAGCATCCCACCCCCTTAACAGTGACCTCCACAGCAGCCCGCCTCTTTAACAGTGGCCTCCACAGCAGCCGCCCCTTTATTAGTGACCTTCACAGTACCCCATCTCCTTAACAGTGATTTCCACAACACCCCGCCCCTTAACAGTGGCCTCTACAGCAATCTGCCCCTTAATACTGACCTCCATAGTGGACCGTCCCCTTAAGGCCTCTTGCACACAAAAGTTTTTTCTTTATGTTTATGTTCCGTTTTTTGCATTCCGTATACGGACTGTATACGGAACCTTTCATTTCAATGGATCCGCAAAAAAACGGAAGGTATGCCTTCTGTTTCCGTATTTCCATTCAAACCTAGAACATGTCCTATTATTGTCTGCATAAGGGACAAGGATAGTACTGTTCTAATAGGGGCCAGATGTTCTGTTCTGCGAAAAACAGAATGCACACGGATGTCATCCGTATTTTTTGCGGATCTGTTTTTTGCAGACCACAAAATACTGAAAAAGACATATGGTCGTGTGCAAGTGGCCTAACTGTGACCTCCACAGTAGCCTGACCCTAGGGTGGCCAGAGGTCCGATTTTAGTCCGGACAGTCCAGCTTTCAGACTCTGCAGGGCCTGGACGGACACAGGGATGTCCTTTTGAACAGCTTACTCTGATACAGCAGCACTGTGCTGTGAGAGTGAGTTGCAGGGAGAAAGTCATCCTCCCTCCCACCCCTGCAGTTGACAGAAGTAGATTTTTACCTTCATTTTTTCAATCCCCGTCGGCTGCGGAGTGGGAGGGGGCATGGCCTATCTGGGTCAGAGGCGTAGCTTATTGGGCCTGGGGGCAGGGTTTTTAAGTCTGTCTTTTGAATGGCCACCCTACCTGCCCCCTTAAATGTGACCTCCACAGCACTTCGCTCCCCTAACAGTGTCATCCACAGTGCCCTGCCCCTTTAAAGCTAAACTACACCAGTGAAGAAAAATGGCTGGGTTGTTATGGAAACCTGGTGTAAAACTGCGTGTATGTGGAGACTAAGGGACTGCGAGCTTCTATTGGCTGATAAGGGTCTTGTGACAAGGCTTCTATTGGCTAATGCATTTTTTGGGAATATCTCAGGAACGGTACGTGCTAGAGAGCTGAGACCCAGTGTAAAACCTTCCCGGTCACTTAGTGTACCTGTATGCCAAATTTTGTGATTGTAAATGCTACGGTGCAGATTCCTTTAGTGGACATACACATATACATACACTCAGCTTTATATATTAGATAGATGCACATTTACTTGGATGACCACATGTGCCATTGCTGCTTGTTTTAAGCAGATGAAACAAGGAAAATTAATAGGTAGAAAATATTTTTTCTAATTATCTGTTGTCTAAACTTGCATCTTATAGTCCAAAAAGTATGGTATTTATATGGCCCAGTTAGGATTAGGGGAGGCATTCTGGTTGAGAACTGGAGAAACCCCCTAAGATATATATCCTAAAAAGCTATAAATGTGAATATTTGTATTATTGTTATTTATTATTAAAGCGCCATTCATTCCATAGCGCTGTACATATGAAAAAGGGTATACATACATAATACAGGTCTGTATGGAGGTCTATGGGGGGTCTGGAGGTCTGACTGGGGGTCTGGAGTGGTCTAATGGGGAGTCTGGAGGTCTGACTGGGGAGTCTGGAGGTCTGACTGGGGAGTCTGGAGGTCTGACTGGGGAGTCTGGAGGTCTGAATGGGGGGTCAGGAGGTCTGACTCGGGGGGTTTGGAAGTCTGACTGGGCGGTTTGGAGTTCTGACTGGGGGGTCTGGAGGTCTGACTGGGGGTCTAATGGGGGTCTGAAGGTCTGACTGGCGGGTCTGGAGGTCTAATGGGGGTCAGATATGGGGGTCAGGAGGTCTAATGGGGATCTGGAGGTCTAATGGGGGTGGGCTGCAATCTATCAGCTTCCACAAAATAGTGATTGAGATTTTCCATATACCTGCGTCCACAAAATTACTGCTTGAGGGTGATATACCAGCTTCAACTAACAACTGATTGAGGCCTGCCATATATCAGCTTCCACAAAAACTGCTCTTCTCTAGGGACTTTGGCACAGGGTCATTTTGAAAATGACAGGCAGAGGAAGAAGCAGGCCGTTCCGCAAGGGTGGTAGGGGTCACACAGGTGCACCAGGCCGGAGCCTAAGCAGGAAGTTGGAGAAGGTGCGTGCGATTATGTCAAAGGATGCACCAGAGTTGGTTGAGTGGCTCACTCAGCCTTCCGCTTCTGCACCCTCCTCACTCTCTGCTGTGTGCACCCCAAAGACACCACCACCATCACCACCATAGCCCCTCCACTCGAGTCAGAGGAATTATTTTCCCATCCATTCCCAGACCTTGCCGATGCAAAGCCATTCTTGGGATCGGATGAGGAAAAGGAGGTAGTAATGGCCGCCACCCAGCGGTCTCACGACAGTACCCAGATCAGCCCAACGAGGGTGGTCCCCGCTGTTGCTGCCTACTCCGAGATCGCTAATGTCAGTGGTGGTGAAGGTGATGATAATGACATGTCGATGGACGTCAGGTGCGTGCCCACAAGAGAGGAAGAGGAGGGGAGTTCAGAGGGAGAGACGGAGCAGCAGATAGGGAGGAGAAGCAGGCAGAACTCGCAGTGCACAGGAGGCAAAAAGCAGACTGCAAATGTATCTGGAGCGAGCCATCCACCATGCACGGTCACATCTTGCGCTCCGAGGACGCCGGCACATGACTCCACAGTGTGGGCTTTTTTAACGTGTAAGCTGCTGACAATAGTGTTGCCATCTGCAGCCTCGACTGTCAAAGCATAAGTCGCGGTAAGCCCAACACTCACCTAGGGATGACCGCCTTAAGAAGGTACCTGGCCTCCCATCACCGAGCCCAGTGGAAGCAAAGTCGTCAGAACAAACAAAGCCACACCCCCGGCACTCCAAGTCCTGCCTCTTTTCCTTCTCCTCTCTTCTCCCATTTGTCCTCCACTCCACCTTCCACTGTGCTGTCTTCGCGTTCATCTGGCACAAGGCAGACTTCCGTGGCCCAAATGTTCAAGCATAAAAAAATTATGACGCCGGATAATCCTCTTGCCCAACGGCTGACCGCTGGCTTGTCGGAACTGCAGCCGGCCAACTACTGCCATATAAATTGGTGGACTTGGAGGCCTTTAGAAAAATTTTGGCCATTGGCACACCGCAAAGGAAGGTCCCCGGAAGGAAATATTTCTCCCAGAAGGGCATCCCTGAACTAAATGGCCACGTTTAGCGGCAAGTTAATATATCTCAGGCACACAGTGTCAGTGTCAAGATACATCTGACCACAGACATGTGGTCTAGGAAACACGGGCAGGGAAGGTACATAACTTTTACTGCCCACTGGGTGAACCTTCTGACAGCTGTTAAGCATGTAACCCATGGCACCAGTGTGGATTTGGTGTTACCGCCACGGATTGCATGCAGGCCGGCCTCTTCTTCTCCTCCTCCTACTCCATTCTCCGTCTCCTCCTCAGCTGACTCCTCCTTTTCCACTGCTACCGCCTCTTATGCCGCACCCCCCAAGCTCCCTGGAACCTATTAGATGTGCCAAGTGAGACGTTGCCATGCTGTGCTGCGGCTGTTGTGCCTGGAAGCCAAAAGCCACACAGGTCCTGCACTCCTTTCAGCTTTGCGGTCACAGGC
Source organism: Bufo bufo (assembly GCF_905171765.1). Lineage (NCBI taxonomy): Eukaryota > Metazoa > Chordata > Amphibia > Anura > Bufonidae > Bufo > Bufo bufo. Next base: position 410,308,378 of record NC_053391.1, read on the forward strand.
CAATCAGTGGCTCACCCCGTTCAATTTGACAGTTGGTAAAGTGGTGTGTGACAACGGTGCCAATCTGCTGAGTGCACTGAAACAGGGCAAAATGACACACATGGCACACATCCTAAACTTAGTCATGCAGCGATTCGTTGCCAAATACCCTGGGGTCCAGGACGTCTTGCGGCAGGCCAGGAAAATCTCTGGCCATTTAGAAGATCTTACACGGCTATTGCCCGCCTTGCTGACGTTCAGCGGCGACACCACTTGCCCGTCAGACGTCTGATTTGTGACTGCCCGATGCGCTGGAAATCCACCTTGTATATGCTTGATAGGCTCCTCCAGCAGAAACGTGCCATTAATGACTACCTGTACGAACTCTGCAGCAGGACAGGTTCTGTGTAGCTTGGTTTCTTTTCACCGCGCCAGTGGCTTCTCATGCGGGACACATAAAGAGTTCTGTGGCCATTTGATGAGATCACCAAACTGGTCAGTCGCAGCCAGGGCGCCATCAGTGACATCGTACCTTACGCCTTCTTTCTGGAGCATGCATTGCATCGTGTCATTGATCAAGCCATCGAAGAGCAGGAGGTGGAAGATGAGGAAGACCGAGGGGGGAGAAGACCGAGGACGACATTTTCCTGGGCGATGAGCAGGAGCCAGGGCGCTCCACCGCTTCCAATTTAGTGCAAATGGGGGCCTTCATGCTCCAGTGTTTGAAGAGGGACCCCCGTATAAAAATGTCAGAATGCGAGAGATGCTGCATTCTGCTGTTGCGGGCACTGGCAAAGGAATTTCCACCCACAGCGAAACAGGTGCAGGTACCAATCCTACCGCGCCTGCAAAAAGAGGGCGGTTTGAAGATGTGTTGGTCAATTTGCATATGAGATCATTCTTGCAGCCAACCCATCGACAGCCGCCCTCCGGATCCAGCCTCAGGGAATGCCTAGACCAGGGGTAGGCAACCTCCGGCTCCCAGCTGTTGTGAAACTACAACTCCCAGTATGCATACTTGCTCTGCTCTTCTAAGAACTCTCATAGAAATGAATGGAGCATGCTGGGAATTGTAGTTTCACAACAGCTGGAAGCCGGAGGTTGCCTACCCCTGGCCTAGACCGACAGTTGTCCAACTACATTGGGTTAACTGCCAATGTGGACGCTCTGAGAAGCGAGGAACCCCTGGACTACTGGGTGTGCAGGCTTGACCTGTGGCCAGAGCTGGCAGAATTTGCCATGGAACTCTTGACTTGCCCCTCGTCGAGTGTCCTGTCCGAAAGGACGTTCACCGCAGCAGGGGGGGATCGTGACCGATAAGCGCACTCGCCTAGCTCACGACAGTGTGGACTACCTCAATTTTTTTAAAATGAATGAGGCATGGATCTCGGAGGAATTCAACACCTGTGTTGACCACGTGTAATTGAATTTCCTCATGCCAGCCCACACATATCCGCCACCACACAAAACAAAGAATGGTCCTTGCCTTATGTATATACAGCGGCATAAAAGGCCTTTTCTGTCAGATGAATGCCTAGTTTTTGGGGCCTGTATTGGCCGACAGTGACATATTTATCCTGTGACTGCCTAATGTACCTCGAGCCACAGAATCCAAAGTTATTTGTTGTCAGGTGAATGCCTATTGCCTAATTTCTGGGGCCTGTACTGGCCGATAGTTACATATTTATCCTGTGACCGCCTAATGTACCTCCAGCCACAGAATCCAAAGTTCTTTGCTGTCAGGTGAATGCCTATTGCCTAATTTTTGGGCCCTGTACTAGCCGACAGTTACATTTTTATCGACAAATACAGAAATAAAGTAGAAAACAAAGTAGAAAACGGCGGCACTACTGCGAGTCGCAGAAACAACCCCAATAGACGGTCAAACCACGACCAACCAGCGTTTAAACAAAATCCTGTGTGGTGCTCAGCAACCTGGAGGAACAGGTTCTTATAAAGACATTAGCGCTTCGTCGGACCGCGACGGCCGTTGCGCGCTGAACTAGCGCTTCGTCGGACCGCTATGACGTGCTACAAATAGGCGTCACCCCGACCATCACCATAGTGACGGCAGGACGCTCCATAAACAAACAGACATAATAAAACCAAACATGGAAAAGAACATATGTGAAAACGCAGCACATCAATACATATAGGCACAAAAACAGCCCTTAATTGAGACAAGTGAGAAAACGGACAAGGATATAGAAATAGCAGTGGGAAGACAGGATTGGCGGGTAAGCGTCCCAGTAAATGAGGAATGTCATTATAGAAACACCGCCCTGTCATTTTTGTCATTTAGACCGTGGGGGCCAGTAGCGTTAGTTTTTATGATCCACCGTGCTTACTACTGCAGCAAGAGACGATGGTGGTCACCACCCCTAGGAATGGGCCCCACTGCCTCTATGCCTGCGAACGAGAGGCACAGCGGATAACCGCCGTGTACGGCACGTACATGTTCCACGAGGTGGGGGGAACCACGGCCTGTTCTAATCGAGCCAAAATGCTCACATACCCGCTCAAGAAGTGGTCTAATGGTTTTACCAATGTAAAACGTTTGGCATACACAAATTATGGCATAAACTACAAAGGACGTACGGCATGTGATAAAGTCCCTCACCTTATGTGTAACACCTCCTAAATACAGAATCGTATTCTGTGAATTACGGGCGCAAAAGGAACAAGTACCGCATTTATAATTCCCCACTGGCTTTTTGCTTTGTAGCCAATCCATTTGTTTAGGTTGCTTAACCACACTTTGAACTAGTTTGTCTTTAAGGGTATGACACCTCTTAAAGGTTATTAAGGGCCTCTTGGATGTCATATCCCCCAAACTTGAATCGCCCTTTAAAAAGTCCCAATTGTTTAGAACGGCCTGCTTCACTATGTCAGCGGCGGGGCTGAACTTGAATGCAAAGGCACCTATCACTGTCACGTTCCCTAATTCGTTCGACCAAGAGGTTGTGACGAGTGTGTTTGCCTGCACTATGCAAGGCAGCAAGAACGTCCCTCCGCGGGTAACCCCTCTCTAAGAGTCGCTCCTTCAACTGATGGGCTTGGCGAAAGTAACCCCTGTCAGTGCTATTAATTCTGCAGAGCCAGATGAACTGCCCGAAGGGGACCGCATCCTTCACCGCAGAAGCTGGTGCTGCCAAGGCCAACAAGATAATGGGTTGCATCAGAAGGGGCATAGATGCCCGTGATAAGAACATAGTCCTACTACTTTACAAATCGCTAGTCAGACCACACATGGAGTACTGTGTACAGTTATGGGCTCCTGTAAACAAGGCAGACATAGCAGAGCTGGAGAGGGTCCAGAGGAGGGAAACTAAAGTAATAACTGGAATGGGGCAACTATAGTACCCTGAAAGATTATCAAAATTAGGGTTATTCACTTTTTAGAAAAAAGACGACTGAGGGGAGATCTAATTAATATGTATAAATACAAACCGGATTCCAAAAAAGTTGGGACACTATACAAATCGTGAATAAAAACTGAATGCAATGATGTGGAGGTGCCAACTTCTAATATTTTATTCAGAATAGAACATAAATCACGGAACAAAAGTTTAAACGGAGAAAATGTACCATTTTAAGGGAAAAATATGTTGAATCAGAATTTCATGGTGTCAACAAATCCCCAAAAAGTTGGGACAAGGCCATTTTCACCACTGTGCGGCATCTCCCCTTCTTCTTACAACACTCAACAGACGTATGGGGACCGAGGAGACCAGTTTCTCAAGTTTAGAAATAGGAATGCTCTCCCATTCTTGTCTAATACAGGCCTCTAACTGTTCAATCGTTTTGGGCCTTCTTTGTTGCACCTTCCTCTTTATGATGCGCCAAATGTTCTCTATAGGTGAAAGATCTGGACTGCAGACTGGCCATTTCAGTACCCGGATCCTTCTCCTACACAGCCATAATGTTTTGATTGATGCAGAATGTGGTCTGGCATTATCTTGTTGAAAAATGCAGGGTCTTCCCTGAAAGAGATGACGTCTGGATGGGAGCATATGTTGTTCTGAATATATTTTTCTGCATTGATGGTGCCTTTCCAGACATTCAAGCTGCCCATGCCACACTCACTCATGCAACCCCATACCAACCGAGATGCAGGCTTCTGAACTGAGCGTTGATAACAACTTGGGTTGTCCTTGTCCTCTTTGGTCCGGATGACATGGCGTCCCAGATTTCCAAAAAGAACTTCGAATCGTGACTCGTCTGACCACAGAACAGTCTTCCATTTTGCCACACTCCATTTTAAATAATCCCTGGCCCAGTGAAAACGCCTGAGCTTGTGGATCTTGCTTAGAAATGGCTTCTTCTTTGCACTGTAGAGTTTCAGCTGGCAACGGCAGATGGCACGGTGGATTGTGTTCACTGACGATGGTTTCTGGAAGTATTCCTGAGCTCATTCTGTGATTTCCTTTACAGTAGCATTCCTGTTTGTGGTGCAGTGTCGTTTAAGGGCCCGGAGATCACGAGCATCCAGTATGGTTTTACGGCCTTGACCCTTACGCACAGAGATTGTTCCAGATTCTCTGAATCTTCGGATGATGTTATGCACAGTTGATGATGATAGATGCAAAGTCTTTGTAATTTTTCCCTGGGTAAGAACTTTCTGATATTGCTCCACTATCTTTCTGCGCAACATTGTGGGAATTGGTGATCCTCTACCCATCTTGGCTTCTGAGAGACACTGCCACTCTGAGAAGCTCTTTTTATACCCAATCATGTTGCCAATTGACCGAATTAGTGTTAATTGGTCTTCCAGCTCTTCGTTATGCTCAAATTTTTCCAGCCTCTTATTGCTACTTGTCCCAACTTTTTGGGGATTTGTTGACACCGTGAAAATTGGAATCAACGTATTTTTCCTTTAAAATTATACATTTACTCGGATTAAACGTTTGATCTGTCATCTACGTTCTATTACAAATAAAATATTGACATTTGCCATCTCCACATCATTGCATTCAGTTTTTATTCACAATTTGTTTAGTGTCCCAACTTTTTTGGAATCCGGTTTGCATATCCGGGGTCCGTACAGAGATCTATCCCATCATCTATTTATCCCCAGGACTGTGACTGTGACGAGGGGACATCTTCTGCGTCTGGAGAAAAGAAGGTTTGTACACAAACATAGAAAAGGATTCTTTACGGTAAGAGCAGTGAGACTATGGAACTCTCTGCCTGAGGAGGTGGTGATGGTGAGTACAATAAAGGAATTCAAGAGGGGTCTGGATGTATCTCTGGAGCAGGTTTTTTTTTGCCTTCCTCTGGATCAACTTGCAGGATAACAGGCCGAACTGGATGGACAAATGTCTTTTTTCGGCCTTATGTCCTATGTTGCTATGTTACTATGTAGGATGGAAACTGGTCTGTTGGAGCAGCGAGTTGGTAGCAGTTGGCTTGCGAAAACCAGTAGTACACAGGGTGCCATCCTCGGCGGTGACTCGTACGTCCAAAAAGTCCAACGAGTCACCACCAAAGTTAAGTGTAAACTTCATATTCAATATTGCACAAATTGCTGACAAACCTCCTCGCTGCCCGACCAGACCAAGAATACATTGTTGACATAGCGTAAATACAAGTGGATATATCTCAGAAAGGGGTTTTCCACCGAGAAGACGTAGGTCTCCTCAAATATCGCCAGGTACAGGTTAGCGAATGTGCATGACACGGGCGTGCCCATCGCTGTACCTAGTACCTGCCGGTACCACTGCTGGTCAAACTGGAATACATTGTTGGTAAGTATCAAATCCAGGGCTTCCTGGATGAATTTGCAAAAGACATTGCCTTTATCTGAACGATTCAAAACCACATCGATGGCGCATAGTCCCAAATTGTGGGGAATCCTGGTATAAAGGCTTTCAACATCCAAGGACACAAGGAAAAATTCCTCCCGCCACTCAAAGTTATTGAGGGCACGGAGGAAGTCCCCGGTGTCCTTGAGATATGTTGGAGTGCCGTTTAGCAGGGGCCTTAACAGCCAATTGATGTATCTAGAAATGGGTTCCGTCACTGACCCGACTCCTGCGACAATGGGACGACCTGGAGGCCGGGACAGTGACTTGTGAATTTTGGGGACAAAATACCAGGTTGGATTTTTGGGAAATTTAGGAATAAGCTTATCTAGAATATTTCTAGGTAGGAACTGCACATCGATATACTTGTTAAGTAACTCTACCAACTTCACAAGTATAGATGGAACAGGACTCTCTCTCAGTTTTTCATAAACGCTCCTATCATTAAGCTGCCTAATTGCTTCTTCCAAATAATGGTCCTTGGTCATCAGGACCACGTTCCCTCCCTTGTCGGCCGGCTTGATGACGACATCATCCAGCCCGCTAAGCCACTTCAGGGCTGTCCATTCCTCTCGAGTAATATTAGGGGGTGCCACTGGATATACCAGTGCACGTCCAACCCTGAGAACTCTTTTGTGGAAGAGGTCAATGGCAGAGCCGGCCGGCATGGGAGGGAGGAAAGTGGACCTGATGCCACCCAGGAACCCACTGCGATCAATATTAGCAACATCCCCTGCATTCTCAACATCAGCCAGAAAATTAACACAATAAATCTCCTCCTGGCTAAACCGCTGTTTAAGATGGAAGATGGCACATGTCATCAATCCAGGGACCTCACCAGGCAATGGAGGGGGACCAGTATGAGAGGATCAAAAAACATTTTTTTCAAGAACAATTTGCGTACGGTCTTATACAATTCTATTTCAAAGTCTACCAAACTAAATTGCTCCACTAAGCTGTATCCCAGTCCCCGATTGAGGAGTGAGAGACAGCTTGGAGGCAATTCGTATGGCGTGAGGTTGACCACAACGTTAGGGGAATCACAGTGGGGGGATAACAAAGGAGGGGTCTCTATTGCTTTCATGAGACTTGTCTCCTCCTTCTGTCACGTCGGGAACTCAGACACACAGATAAACCAACAACCAGGCTCTAGGCGAGAAGCAGGGGAAGGGTCACCTCCTAGCTAAACCCTGACCTCTCTCCCTGCACTGCTCAGCCCACATTCAGACCTTGAAGGTAGGAATGATGTGTCATCGTGCCTGGGCTAAAACACCATAGATTCCCTGAGATGGTGAAAGGGGAAAAGGAGCAGCCTGCTCGCACAGAACCTGGATGGGAAAGATGACACAAACACAAACTAGACAGCAATCAACAAAAACTGAAACCACACTTATCTTTTCTGAGCTGGAACAGACAACCTTCCTTCCTTGCTTCCAAGGCCAGACTGATTTCTATAACCCGCTCAGAACACTGGACTAGAGTGATATTTAAACCAATGACCCCACCCAGTGCACCTGATGGGAGGCGGGTCCAGCACGACTCCAAAACAAAACAAAAACTAAACACGTGCTGCTATTCTGGCTGACCTCCGCACATAGTCAGAGCAGGGCATGACACCTTCTCATCGATTTGCAGATTTGGTTGCTTCTTTCTATTGCCGCTTCTTCGCCCCCTTCTGATTCTTTTACTAAAGGGGGACAACTATTAACTGGAACATGCGCCCCAATCTCCGATTGGCTGGAGTCAGAGTCCGTAGTCCAGAAATCACTCCTGCCTCGACGTTGATTGCGCCTGGGGTGGCCCCTCTTTTTGTTCCAGTCAAAGACCTTGTCACAATCATAGTCATTCTTATCTCTCAGGAACTTATCTCTCTTACATTCTTTAATCTCCATCTGGTCACCGTTAATTTTTTGCTCAGTCTTTTTTCAAAGCTGGTATACTGTGTTTCTGTTAACCTCATTTTAAGTTCCGCACGTACTTTATCCAGATCCTGTACCACCACAGCATACTCCTTCTCATCCCGCATCAAAACCAGGGTTAAAACTTGCATGGAAAACTCTGAGTGCATAGTCTTCCAAGTTTCAGCAAAGGTCTCGTCATCCTCATATTGGAGCATATCTTTGTATACCCTTAGTCCTCTCGGGACTCGATTACAATCTTTGTATGATTTCAAGGACTTAATTGTCCAGAACAATCTCACTTCTTTGTCAGACAATTGGAAGATTTTGGCTTCCAAAGATTTTGTGCTCATCGAGTACACATAGTCCTTTTCGTTGCAAACATTGAAAAAGCATCCACTCCCTCTCTGCCTCTGTATAAACTGGTGGCCGTATCTTCGGTTGCCGTTACAGGCAGGGGTGACGATTCATTGTTTGTGTGCTCAGCCGTATTGGAAGTCATGATTAAATCGACAAATACAGAAACAAAGTAGAAAACGGCGGCACTACTGCGAGTCGCAGAAACAACCCCAATAGACAGTCAAACCACGACCAACTAGATGTCTTCATTTAAGAAGCAATAAAGCTTTGAAGTTTAACCAGCAATGGTGAGTGCCGCGCTTATTCTCTCTCATACTACTGTAGTTACATTTTTATCCTGTGACTGCCTAATGTACCTCCAGCCACAGAATACAAAGTTCTTTGTTGTCAGGTGAATGCCTATTGCCTAATTTTTGGGGCCTTTACTGGCTGACAGTTACATTGTTGTATTGTGCCCTCTTACCACACCCTGTGCAGTGCCCCTAGCCATTCCCTGTACTGTGCCCTCTTATACCCTTTTATCCGGTCACGGTATGGCGGTGTTATCCGGTCACTGTACAGAGGTGTTATCCAGTCAATGTATGGCGGTGGTATCCAATAACTGGATGGCCATAACTGTATCCCTTTCCCTACCCACGCCATCCTTTTTAGACCTCGCATGAGCGGGAATAATATGCAGATTGCGGTGCTAAGGACCTTTGCTCCACAATCTGTGTCAGAAATACGCCTAACATAGACGTATTTCTACATAATAAATGACCACCTAATTGTATTATTATTCAGGGGTAGGCCTAATATCTTTATATTATATAGATTCTAGTGTATTATACTGTGCCCTGTATTTCCCAGTAGAAAATGATCCTCACAGTCCTCATCCCTGACCACCAGGACCAGGTAGCGCTCTGTCAGTACATGGTGGCTTCCCCTCTCCGCCACGCTGCTCCGCTGTGTACTGGTGCTTATTCTGATACTAGGGCTGGGTTCACATACTATTTTTGCCATCCATTTAATGCATACCAAAAATTTATGCGTTAACAGATGCCTCAGATTGATGCCGTACAGTGGCGTCTGTTCACCATACAGCTCCATGGTTATAAAAAAAATTACGTTAACGTATGCATTTTTTTTATGGACTCTGCAGGATACAAAAACATGGAGTGCTGCACATTTGTATATATCAAACCGATAGTAAATAAAAAATTTCTAGGCTCCAGCAGGGTACGTTTTTGAGAGTTTCCCTTTAAGATGCATAAAAATGGCCCCTGATTAAAATACATATTTTTTGTGGGAATTTTTGCCAATAATCCCCCTCTGGTATATCACTGTCCATGTTGTGGGACTATTTGTGCATTTCTAGTAAGTATTTGGTGGCTGCAAATATGACCTGAAGGTTTTTCAGGTTCGACTGCCATTAAAGTGAATGTGGCCCGCCGCGAACACGTGGTTTGCGAACATTTGATCGTGAACGCGCGTTCGTGAAACATCCCGGCTGATGTTCATCCATCACTACTCACCATCTGTCAGGGGACATGGGTGTACCTGACTATCTATAATATATTGCCCTCACTGCCTACAAGATGAAATTGTTTAACCTTAATGCCAGTTTTCCTCTGCAAAGCGTATAATATCAACTGCTTGGATTTCACTGTATTGAAGTCCTTTCCTTATTATCTTTTCACATTTTCTTGCCTCCACAGAGGGAAACCTGGCAGTTTACCACATTGAAATTCCACAATTAATCTTATATTGCCTTGCCAAAAAGGAATAAATCAGCAATGTGTCAGCCCAGTCAGCCTTGAACTTCATCCAGAAAAGTACTGCAGGAGTTTACATATATTATACAAGGCTGACTTTTTAAGCCTTTTTCTTCGCTGTTCTGGTTTCTCATTGTAACACAGCTTCTTGGCTTATGAATAAGTAGCACAGATTTGCAATAGCGTTTTCACATTATGCAAGGAGGTAGGAAACCATGTACACTGCTCAAAAAAATAAAGGGAACACTTAAACAACACAATGTAACTCCAAGTCAATCACACTTCTGTGAAATCAAACTGTCCACTTAGGAAGCAACACTGAGTGACAATCAATTTCACATGCTGTTGTGAAAATGGGATAGACAACAGGTGGAAATTATAGGCAATTAGCAAGACCCCCCTAATAAAGGAGTGGTTCTGCAGGTGGTGACCACAGACTACTTCTCAGTTCCTATGCTTCCTGGCTGATGTTTTGGTCACTTTTGAATGCTGGCGGTGCTTTCACTCTATTGGTAGCATGAGACGGAGTCTACAACCCAAACAAGTGGCTCAGGTAGGGTAGCTTATCCAAGATGGCACATCAATGCGAGCTGTGGCAAGAAGGTTTGCTGTGTCTGTCAGCGTAGTGTCCAGAGCATGGAGGCGCTACTAGGAGACAGGCCAGTACATCAGGAGACGTGGAGGAGGCCGTAGAAGGGCAACAACCCAGCAGCAGGACCGCTACCTCCGCCTTTGTGAAAGGAGGAACAGGAGGAGCACTGCCAGAGCACTGCAAAATGACCTCCAGCAGGCCACAAATGTGCATGTGTCTGCTCAAACGGTCAGAAACAGACTCCATGAGGGTGATATGGGGGCCCGACGTCCACAGGTGGGGGTTGTGCTTACAGCCCAACACCGTGCAGGACGTTTGGCATTTGCCAGAGAACACCAAGATTGGCAAATTCCCCACTGGCTCCCTGTGCTCTTCACAGATGAAGGCAGGTTCACACTGAGCACATGTGACAGACGTGACAGAGTCTGGAGACGCCGTGGAGAACGTTCTGCTGCCTGCAACATCCTCCAGCATGACCGGTTTGGCATTGGGTCATTAATGGTGTGGGGAGTGGCATTTCTTTGGAGGGCCGCACAGCCCTCTATGTGCTCACCAGAGGTAGCCTGACTGCCATTAGGTACCGAGATGAGATCCTCAGACCCCTTGTGAGACCATATGCTGGTGCGGTTGGCCCTGGGTTCCTCCTATGCAAGACAATGCTAGACCTCATGTGGCTGGAGTGTGTCAGCAGTGCCTGCAAGATGATGGCATTGATGCTATGGACTGGCCCGCCCGTTCCCCAGACCTGAATCCAATTGAGCACATCTGGGACATCATGTCTCGCTCTATCCACCGACGTCACGTTGCACCACAGACTGTCCAGGAGTTGGCAGGTCTGGGAGGAGATCCCTCAGGAGACCGTCCGCCACCTCATCAGGAGCATGCACAGGCATTGTAGGGAGGTCATATGGGCACGTGGAGGCCACACACACTACTGAGCCTCATTTTGACTTGTTTTAAGGACATTACATCAAAGTTGGATCAGCCTGTAGTGTGTTTTTCCACTTAAATTTTGAGTGTGACTCTAAATCCAGACCTCCATGGGTTGAAAAACTTGATTTCCATTTTTTTATTTTTGTGTGATTTTGTTGTCAGCACATTTAACTATGTAAAGAACAAAGTATTTCAGAAGAATATTTAATTAATTCAGATCTAGGATGTGTTATTTTTGTGTTCCCTTTATTTTTTTGAGCAGTGTATTATGGATAATGGAAGATTTAGAGATTGAAGTATTTCATGATTGTATTTAATGCCATAAAGTGCTGCATGAGTACATAAGTTTAAATTCGTTAATCTGGCACCTGATCTGGATAGCCAAACACTAGTATTTCAAATATTGAGAAACGTGTGACCTGTTGTGACAAATGGTTTAGGTGCTTTGCTAAAAAAGGTTTTCCCTGAAAACCCTGTGAAATCAGAAAATATCAAAAAACCTGTAATTAAAAACAGTCATATTCTTTTCTCAAGTTGCCACCTTCCAAGATGGCTAACTAATATACCAACCGGACAATATAGGAGACTAAAACGCAATTGCAAAGAAACAACACATTTGAAAAAGAAGCACAAATAATGAAAAAACTAATTTTTGATGAAAGAATATCCAAGAGAACTATTAGAGGCATCCTTAAATCAAGTAAGGAAAATGGATAGGAATACATTTTTCAGTAACAAAGAATAAGGAAGACAAAGATGATAGTTTACATATAATACTCCTATTCAATAACCAGTACAAAAAAAATAAAAGATATTATAAATAAACATTGGCATCACATGTTACAAGATAAAACAATAGGCCCATTACTAACCAAAACTCCCCAAATAACGTATACCAAGGCACCCAACCTTGCCATAAAAAATTTGCACCAACGTGCAAAAGAACCAAAATAGAAATTACACATCACTGGTTACATCTGAGGGGTTTCTTCAGATGCGAAACCTATAGTGGATGCAAAATTACCAAGTTCCCAAAAAAGACTACCATTGTACAATCCACAACAAACTCCTTTAGTCTAGAAATAAAAGAGAATCTAACATGCCATTCTACCGATGTGATTTATATCCTACAATGCCCGTGCAATAAACAATGCATTGGCAGAACTAAGAGAACACTAAAAAGAGACTATCAGAACATATTAACAATATATAAAAGGCTTTGAACAACATTCTCTATCAAACATAGAAACATAGAATGTGTCGGCAGATAAGAACCATTTGGCCCATCTAGTCTGCCCAATATACTGAATACTATGAGGGCAGACTAGATGGGCCAATTATAATTTCCTATGTTCTTATATATGTGTTCTCTTTCAAGGATTTCATTGAGTGATGGGGGAGGGATGGGGGCCTCCCACGGAGGAGAGATTGAGGTGCTGGTAGTATTGCCTGACCTCGATGTCTCGTCCATGAAGGGCACCCACCCCAGATCTACAGGAAACCAAAGAGTTCCATTTCAGCATTAAGTCCATTTGGAATCAGGGTCTCAAACTCGAAGATTCTTCTTGATTCTACTCTTGACATTTGTGCTATGTGGTTATGCGGCCTACTGCATACAGATATATAATGAAGTGTTGTATACAGATATGTAATGGAGCAGTGTACAGTATACAGATATATAATGTAGTGGATACAAAGTGTATTTATTAGCTATGTTCCTATAGTGGCTGAATGTTAATACAGTATCGAAAAACAACATGTACAGTATGGATACCTTTGTATTTAGCAAAGCCTTTTGATTATTTCCTCCTTGCCGGCAGCCCCTCCCCCCCCCCCCCCCCCCCCCCCTTCTGCCAGGACAATTCCCACACCTATTCTTGCTAATCTTAATGTTGGATCTGTTTCTCCACAATTGTGCAATGGAAACCTAATATGAATAATGATGTTAATACTGACACCATTAAACAAATAATATTGTTACATGAAAAACAAAAATAAATAAATAAATACTACTCCATATTATAGCCTAAACTGTGCCTTTTTAGACTTGGTTAATGCGGTAATAGCAATCACTATTGTGCCGTAATAATCTATCTATCTCATATCTATCTTTCTAAATATCAATCTATCTGTCTACCTAATTAATGCAGTATCATCGCAGGATCATAGTGGCAGTAGTATATTAATAAATCAATACAGCTGCAGCGCTGGGTAAGTTTTAAAATACACCAAAAGTTAACAGGCAAAAATAGACCAATATATACAGCGTTGCTGCTATATTGATTTATTATATATAAATATATTTTATATATTTATATTATATATAAATATACATATAGTATAATAAGTATAATATTGTATAATTATTTATTCCATGATCCATATGAGGTATGGTGATTTAGATATAGTGTATTGTACAGTATAATGGACATATAGAGATATAGATAGATAACCTCTATTATTAAATAATTATACAATATTACACTAATTATACTATATGTAAATTTATATATAATATAAATATATAAAATATATATAAATATATTTATATATAATAAATCAATATAGCAGCAACGCTGTATATATTGGTCTATTTTTGCCTGTAAACTTTTGGTGTATTTTAAAACTTACCCAGCGCTGCAGCTGTATTGATTTATTTTTGTTTTTCATGTAACAATATTATTTGTTTTAATGGTGTCAGTGTTAACATCATAATTCATATTAGGTTTCCATTGCACAATTGTGGAGAAAGAGATCCAACATTAAGAATAGCATTATACACTTAAAGGATAAAAAAACAGATGAATGCAATAATATAGATTGTGTATCTGACATACTTGAAGAAAACTACTTGAAATTGGGACATTCTCTAATAACTTTCTTATTCCCTAAACACTGAAGGTATTCAGATGCAAATCGCGATCCATATGCTAATGTATATTATCCTGATATAGCGATACTGGCATTTAGGCAAAAGGGGGCATAGATAGAAATATCACTACTGGGGATGATGAAATTAGATATCAGGTATATAGCTATATACTGTATATCTAGTGTTCCATATAGGGTCAGTAGTGTATGGTATTTATTTATAGGGCGTCTCAGCCTACCCTGTTATTAACAAATCACTGTTAGGGGAATAAAAAACATGCACAAGGACAATCCATAAATTAAAAAGAGAACGTGAATGACAAAAGGCTGTGCGTATGTACAGTATGTCTTAAATCTGTGACTGTACAAGGGGATTGGATTTTGATAACACCAGGTGTGATCTCGGGATCGCGGACTCACTGAAAGTAAAGTGTCCATCTTTTATTGTAATGTTGGCACTATCACTATGGACAAAACAGATTAAATAAGATAGCTATTGTCCTGATTTTAGTTAATAAACACGTACTCCACCAGAAGCGCAGTGAAAGGCACCAGCAGTGAAAGGGTCTCCAGCATGAAAATAACCTGCACTTTACCTGCACTACTGACTGTAGTTCCATGCGCCATCTGGTGTTCACAAACCAACATTGCACCCTGAATTTTCTCAATGGCTATTTACGTGATTCGGGTTTGCTAATTGAATTGGAAATTGCTTTGCGCTGCCGCGATTCTGAAGGGAGCGCTAGCGATGCTATATCTGTACTTCTAGTAAGTGTTTGCTGGCTGCAAATCTGATCTGAAAGTTTTTCAGGTTCGCCTGCCATTACAGTGAACGGGGCCTGCCGCAAACGCGCGGTTCGTGAACATTTGATCGCGAACGCACGTTCGCGAATCGTCCCGGCAGATGTTCGTCCATCACTAGTCACCATGGTGGTCTGGTCTAACAGGAGAAGACGAGTAAAGAGAATATCTACATCAGAGAAGAGAAGTCACTGGATGTAAGAGGTATGTGGCGCTGTATTATCCTGTAGCGCTGTATGTAATGTTTTCCAAGTATGTCTTTAAAGGGGTTCTCCATTTTTTTTTTGTATGAGTGCTGCCTTCTCTACGGCGAGCAGGTGAACAGAACAGAGAAAGCAGCTCTCATATCATATACTGTATATCTATTCAAACAGCTGGGGGCTGGGGGCTGGGGGCACAGAGGGCATTACTACTATGGAGGGGGCACATAGGGCATTACTAATGTGAAGGGGGCACAATGGGCATTTCTACTATGGAGGGAGCACAGAGCCAGAGGGCATTACTACAATGAAGGGGTCACAGTGGACATTATTACTGTGAAGGGGGCACAGTGGGCATTATTACTGTGAAGGGGGCACAATGGGGATTTCTACTATGGAGGGGGCACAGAGGGCATTACTACTATTAAAGGGCTTCTGTCACCCCACTAAACTCTTTTTTTTTTTTTTTTTGGGTACTTATAATTCCTATCCTGCAATATAGCTATACATTATTTTATTAATAATTTTCGTTCTGTAGATATGTCAAAAAATGTACTTTTATAATATGCTAATTACCTGTCTACCAGCAAGTAGGGCGTCTACTTGCTGGTAGCAGCTGCAAAAAACCGCCCCTCCTTTTGTTGATTGACAGGGCCAGCCGCGATCTCCTCCTCCGGCCAGCCCTGTCAGCATTTCAAAAATCGCGCGCCTGTGTTCATTCGGCGCAGGCGCTCTGAGATAAGGAGGCTCGCCTCCTCAGCAGTCCCTCAGTGCGCCTGCGCCGATGACGTCACCGAAAGAGCTTTTTCACCGTGTTTATCTGAGGGGTTAGGTCATGGGGTATTTTTATAGAGCAGATTCTTACAGACGCGGCGATACCTAATATGTCAACTTTTTTATTTTTTTTAGTTTTGCAAAAAAAAATATATATTTTTTTTTTTTGGGGGTGTCTCAAGTCTGAGAACCATAGTTTTTTTTTGATTGTCAGTGGCTAAATGGAATTAAAATTGGGGAAGGGGATTATAAATTTAGTACTCCATGGAAGTGTGGTACTCCCTGAAGTAACCAATAATGCAGAGGCCCGGATGATCGGGGCACGTGTCACACTGAGTGGTGGTGTCTTTCTGTATCACCCGCCTGTGAAACACTCTGCACTTTTTGGGGGACCATCCCTTCTTTCCAGTATGGGGGACCACACCTGGAAAGTGTTGGCCGGGGACGATCCGGGCGCATCCAGTTCCCGAGGTACTCCGCCCTGCTCTTTCCCGGTCAGAAAATATCAGGTCCTTGAGGACTGCCTCATAGAACTGGAGGAATTTCCCTGTGTTGCCAGCGCTCCGGGACAGCACAGAAGAGTTGTACAAGGCAACCTGTACCAAGTAGACTGCAACTTTTTTGGACCATGCCCGGGTTTTGAGCATGGTGTTATATGGCTTGAGGACTTGATCAGAGAGATCAATATATACCGATTGTAGTCGACGATACAATCGGGCTTGATAACCGTTGCTGCGGTACCTCGCACAGGGACAGGGGTGATGCCGTTACCGTGAATTGTGGACAGTACAAAGACATCCCTCTTGTCCTTATATCTGACCAGCAACAGGTTTCCGCTGGTAAGGGCACGGGTCTCACCCCTGGGGATAGATACCTGGAGGGGGTGGGTAGGGAGGCCGCGTTGATTTTTCCGCACGGTCCCACAAGCGGACGTGGATCTGGCGGCGAGGGACTAGAACATGGGGATACTAGTATAAAAGTTATCCACATACAGGTGGTAACCCTTATCTAGCAGTGGGTGCATAAGGTCCCACACAAGTTTCCCGCTAACACCCAGATTGGGGGGACATTCTGGGGGTTGAACACGTGAATCTCTCCCCTCGTACACATGAAACTTGTAAGTGTACCCTGAGGTACTCTCACAAAGTTTTTACAGCTTCACGCCATGCCTCGCCCGCTTAGAGGGAACATACTGGCGGAAAATGAGTCTCCCCTTGAAAGCAATGAGAGACTCATCAACCGCGACCTCCCTTCCAGGTACATAGGCCTCCAAAAGTTTGGCCCCAAAGTGATCGATGACCGGCCTGATTTTGTACAGGCGGCCATAGGCAGGATCACCTTGGGGGGGGGGGGACATGCTGCATTATCTGCATAATTCAGGCATTTCCGAATGGCCTTAAAACGGGAGCGTGTCATGGCCGTACTGTAAAGTGGGGTCTGGTAGAGGACGTCCCCACTCCAGTACAGCCTGACAGTTTTTTTTTTACTAGGCCCATGTTCAGCACGAGGCCCCAAAACTTCCTCATCTCGGCTGCACTGACCGGAGTCCAGCCACCAGCCCTAGCCAAAAAGGAGCCCGAGTGTTGAGCAATGAACTGTTGGGCGTACAAGTTCGTTTGCTCCACCATCAGATTCACAAAGTGGTCACTGAAAAAAAGACTAAAATAGTCATATTCAGTGAAGCCCACTGTGGGAATCTGGATTCCTGGTTGGCCAACAAAATCAGGAATCACAGGCTCAAAATCCTCCAGGGTGCACCATGCAAGTTCACCGGTAGGGGGCTCAGGTGGACTTATCTGGTGGGCCGGAAAACTAGTACGAGCCCCAGAGCTGCTCGTACCAGTGTGGGTCCCTGGCATGGCGGTCCCCTTGCTCCGCCTGGTGGCGTCTCCTTGGCCGCCTTGGGGGTTTATCATCATCACTAGATGAAGAGGAGGACGCGGATGACAAGAGGAAGGCGGGGTCATCCTCGTCCTCACTGGGGCTCTCGGAGTCGGAGGCAAGCTGGGCGTATGCCTCCTCGCCCGAGAACATCCGGCGGGCCATAGGGGAGTGTGTGTATGCGTGGAAAACGTTATTTAGTGTGCGTGTGTGTGGGGGCACGGGTGTTCGCGGACTTTGCCCTAAACCGAACAGAAAAAAAAAAAAGGCAAAAAAAAAACAAAAAACCCAGACACCCGGTCAGGGTGATGCAACAGTTAAACTTTTTTTTCCCCCTAAACTTTCCCTGAGTATCCCTGCCTAACCTAACCTTTCCCTAACCTGTCCCTATGTACCTTTCAGTGCCAGATGACACTGTGGACGGTCAGAAGAGGGTTGCTGGGCAGAGATGGGGGTTGCTGGGCACAGATCCGACACAGGCTCCTCTCTCCTCGCTCCCGGGCACAAAAAGGAGGAGGAGAGCAGAGCTGCAGTAACTTAAACCTCCCGCCCGCCCTGCAGCCAATCAGAAGCGATCCTGATAGGTGATGTCACAATCACCTCTCAGGATCGCAGGATGGTGATTGGTGGTGTATTACCACACCACCGATCACCATCCTATTCCGGCTTATCGGGTCACCAGAGACCCGAATAACCCGGAAATGCAGCAAATCGCAGGTCTGAATTGACCTGCGGTTTGCCGCAATTGCCGATACGGGGGGTTCACAGGACCCCCCTCCGCATTATGACAGAGTGCCTGCTGAATGAGTTCAACAGGCATTCTGTTCCGATCACCGCGCGGCGGTGATCGTAAATACACATGACGTACCGGTACGTCATGTGTTCTTAAGTACCAGGGCATCATGATGTACCGGTACGTCATGTGTACCCAACAGGTTAAAGTATTGGTGGGGAGGTGCCAGAGAAAGGACTCGCCCCGGGTGCCAAATACCCTAGGCACGCCACTGGGCAGCAGGGTCACTTGTTGTAGGCTGGTCTAGAGAGGTGGGTTTTCAGGTTTCTTTTGAAGGATTCCCCTGTAGGTGAGAGTCTGATATGTTAGGATAGCAAGTTACAGACTGTGGGGGATGCACGGGATAAATCTTGGAGGCGATTGTGGGAAGAGGTGATAAGAGGAGAGGAGGAGGTCTTATGGGGATCGGAAATTACATGTGGGGATGTATCAGGAAAGTAGCTCAGAGATGTAGGGAAGGGACAGGTTGTGGACGGCCTTGTATGTATTTGTTAGTATTTTGAACTGAATTTGCTGGGCAATGGGGAGCCAGTGAAAGGACTGGCAGAGGGGAGAGGCAGAGAAGTAACAGGGTGAGAGGTGGATTAGTTGGGCAGCAGAGTTGAGGATAGATTGGAGGGGTGCGAGAGTTCTAGATGGAAGGCCACAGAAGAGAATGTTGCAGTAGTATAGGCAGGAGATGATGAGGGCATGTACGAGGAAAGCGCTGATGCGGGAGATGTTTTTGAGTTGGAGGAGGCAGGTGGTGGAAAGGGCTTGGATGTGTGGTCGGAAGGAGAGGGCAGAAGCCAAAATCACTCCAAGGCATCTGACTTGATTGACCAGGGAGAGTGTGCAGCCATTGATCGTGATACATAGGTCTGTTGGGGGGGGGGGGGGGGGTTTGGGCGAGATGGGGGAAAGATGATTTATTCTGTTTTATCCATGTTAAGTTTTAGAGAGAGAAGAAGGAGGATATAGAAGATAGGCATTGTGGCATTCTGGATAGTAAGGTGGTGATTTCTGGACCAGAGAGGTAGATTTGTGTGTCGTCAGCATAAAAGTGATACTGAAACCCATAGGACTCTATGAGCTGTCGCAGGCCGAAAGTGTAGATAGAGAAGAGCAGGGATCCTAGGACAGAACCTTGCGGGACACCAACAGAGAGGGAATGAGATGAGGAGGTGGTGTGAGAGTGGGAGACGCTAAATGTCCGGTCTGTGAGGTATGTTGTGATCCACGAGAGGGCCAGGTCAGTGATACCAAGAGATGAGAGAGTTTATAACAGAAGGAAGTCGTCGACAGTGTCAAAGGCAGAGGACAGGTCAAGGAGAAGGAGGACAGAGTAATGTTTTTTGGTGTTGGCTGTTAGTAGGTCATTGGTGACTTTGGTAAGGGCAATTTCAGTTGAGTGGTGGGGTTGGAAGCCAGATTGTAGCCGGTGAAAGAGGGAGCAGGAGGAGAGGTGAGAGGACAGTTCAGAATGGACATGTTGCTCAAGTAGCTTTGAGGCATATGAAAGAAGTGATATTGGACGATAACTGGACAAAGAAGATGGGTCAAGTGAAGGCTTTTTGAGGATTGGTGTAAAGGTAGCATGTTTAAAACCAGAGGGGAAGACACCAGAGGTTAGTGATAGGTTGAAGAGATGAGTTAGGGCTGGGATAAACACTGTGGTGAGGTTAGGGATGAGGTGGGATGAGATTGGGTCAAGTGCACAGGTGGTGAGATGTGATCTGGAGAGTAGAGTGGAGAGTTTTTCTTCTGTAATGGTGGATAAGCGGGTTTTGGAAGAAGAGGACTGAACAGTTGTATAGAGGGTCTGTGGGGACTGTGTACTGAAACTTTCTCTGTTGTTGATGATCTTTTGTTTGAAGTATGTGGCAAAGTTCTCAGCTGAGATGGGTGGGGGCGCTGGGGGACAGAGAAGGAAGTTAAAAGTGTTAAAAAGTTGTTTAGGGCTGTGGGACAGGGAAGGTATGAGAGATGAGAAGTAGGCCAGTTTTGCATCAGCAAGTGAGGATTTGAAAATGAAGAGGGATTACTTGTATGTGGTGAAGTGATCCTTAGAATGGGATTTCTTCCATTGCCGCTCAGCAGCCCTGGAAGCTTGTCTGAGTTTTTTGGTCAGGTTAGTGTGCCAGGGTTGCCTGTTGATTTTTCGGGTTTTGTTGTGTGAGGGGGGGCAACGTCCAAAGCTGAATATATAATCAGATCCAAAATGTATCAGTTTTTAAAATCTCTGCTTGCTCTCATGTGATGGACATACAAGTGCAGGACTAATTACAGTTACAATGTAGTTTCTCAGAGTTCTGTCCCCTAAAAAAACTTGCATCAAAACATATTTTTATCCTCTGGAAGTAAATATTGAAAGATCCTCAGTGATTCTTTGGAACTCACTCTATAACACAAGTACAAGGATCTGGACTTTGCTACAGGGAACCCCCAGATCACAATACCAAGAGGAGTCAGACTGGCAACTGTGGCTCTGGAGACACAATGGCAAGGTCAGGGACTAAGCTGAGGTTTTTCAACAGGAGGCATAATGCCAAGGGATAACCCAGAAGCTTAGTCAGGGCCTGCGTATGGCAATCTGTTCCTGGGGCTGTGGGAGAGGGACCTTTTTCTGTCAGACAGACACGTCGTCATGGACCGCGCCATTTTATGGGCGCGGTACATAGACGACGTCTTCTTGATCTGGCAGGGAACGGAGGAACAGCTCCATGACTTTTTTAAATTACACTAACTCCAGAAATATTAAGTTGACCTATACATATCACAAACAGAGGGTTGATTTTCTGGATGTATCAGTGTTTAGAGACATTGGCGGCCATCTTAGGACTGACGTCTTTTGTAAAGAGACGGCCGTCAATGCGTACCTACACGCAACTTCCCTACATCCCAAGAGTACCATCTCTGCCATTCCCGTGGGCCAATTCCTGCGCATTCGTCAGATTTGTTCCGACGACGCGACTTTTGAGAGACAGGCCAGTGACCTGAGGGACCGGTTCCTCAGGAGAGGTTACAGCCACCGGTCCATCAAAAAGGCCTATTGGCGGGCTAAAACTCAGTGCCAGTCCCAACTATTACAAAACAAAAGGAGAGGGTACCAGATAAAAAAGTTAGATTTATTAGCACCTATCACTCATATTGGGATGAGATGAGGAGTTGTTTGGCTACGCATTGGCCTATTCTACGCACGGACCCAGTCCTGGAAAAACTGTTGTCCACACGACCCCTTGTCACAGCGCGCAGGGCTAACACCCTGCGAGATAATCTGGTTAGGGGATACCTACAGCCGGTCCCTCCCCAGCTTTTTGCCGGACAGGGCAGTCCTAGGAATGGTTTCAAACCATGCGGGAGGTGTGCCGCATGTCCTAACATGGAGCGCTCCTTCGATTTTATGGATTCCTCTGGCACCAGGACGTTCAGGATCAATCAGCCCCTCATGTGCTCTAGCACTCGGGTGGTATATTATGCCCAATGGCCATGCCCCAAGATCTATGTGGGTTTGACCACACGGGAGCTGAGGGTCCGTGTGCGGGAGCACGTGAGGGACATTTTGAATGCGCAGGAACTAGAGGAGGTCGAGGTCAAACCTATTGCGAGGCATTTTAAAGCATTTCATTCATGCAATCCTAGGCTCCTCAAGGTGAGGGGAATTGACTGTATCCGGGTGGACTTACGTGCTGGCAATATATCCAAGAGGCTAGCCCAACGGGAGAGCCGTTGGATCTGGACCCTGGGGACTTTACGTCCCAGGGGCCTGAATGAAAACTTGGGTTTCTCTGCTTTTTTGTAGGCGCTGGGTCCACAACTGTGGATTCCATCCTTTTTTTTTAACAGTATGTGTGTACTAATTTACTAATTTTATTGACTTTCTCTATTTTGTCTCTCTCTTCAGCACTTCATCAGTTGTTTACAGGACGCCACATCCACTTACTCCCCATCTGATTTACCATCGTATTAGATTCCTTCATCTCATCATATATATATTTTTATCTTTGGAGTTCTGTGGCACATCTGTGTTTACATCTGTATTCATGTTGATGCATTCCCATGCTGGTTTGGTATACCTGTGTTGGCCCCCTCAGCTTTTTTTCTTCCTCTTTTTTCCTTTTCCTTTTCCCTCCCTTCCTACTTTCCTTCTTTCTCCTCCCCTTTTTTCTTTTCTTCTTCCCCCCCTTTCTTCCCCCCCCTCCCGTCTCCTTTCTCTTCTCTTTCTGCCTTCTCTCTCTACCCCCTTTCCCCCCCTTCCCTTTTCCTCCCCCCCTCTTCCATTTCTTCCCCCCTTCCCCCCCCTCTACCCCCCCTTTCTCGCCTTCCCCACTTGGTTCCTTTCTCTCTCCCCCCTCCTTTTTCCTTTTTGCACAGTCCCTCCCCCCCCTTTTTTTCATCTCCCAGGAGGGTATATATATAATATATTTCTCGGTGGTTTTTCCATCGGTTATTTATTCACTAGCACCCATCACTCACATCACTTTACTTTGTTCAGCACGTTGCACTTTATTCATATATATGAATTATTGTTTTTTTATATATTTTTGCGATTGCTATACATTTTTCATCAGTTCACGGCACCCTATGTCACTGCATGTATATATGGATATATTTATTTTTTCTGGCTTTAACGTATGCCTTTTTATCCAATCATGGACTTATTGATTATCACGTGTATATGAATCATCAATCATGTTTATGTTTTGTTGTACATATGTATGCACTTATTACCTTCATATGTATTTATGGCCAACTATGTATGTCTGTGTTTATTATTGTCTATGCATATATGTATATATGTGGATATCATCGTGTTATATTTATTGTAGTGTATTATATTCATTATACTATGTATATCTTATATATCTTATATGTATGTGTATTATTGTCTATGCATATATGTGCATATTATCGTATTATATTTATTGTAGTGTATTATACTCATTATACTATATATATCTTATATTCTATTCCTTTATCTGTTTTTCCATTATGTATATCACATGACGCATGTTGTTACCAGCATGGGTATATATATATATATATGTGCCTTTAGTAGTTTTCCTTTTCTTTCTCGCTTCTATGTAACGACGGAGGTGTTCGGACTTTGGAGGAGGTGTGGTTTTGATAGGTGGACGTCCGTTGCTCCTTCCCCGTTGTGATGCGTGCGTGCGTCATCCGGCGCCCCGTGCCTGTGCGTCCTGACGTCATCTCCCCCCGATCAGGTGACCTTGTCACGTGAGGTGGGAGTGTTTTGACGGGACGCCGGCCGCGTAGTGACCGGACGTGTTTGCGCTGGAGTGTTTGCGCGCCGATTAGCATATGCAGCTGGGGACGAGTAAATACTGGCTCCTGATTGGCCCAGAGAGACCTTAAACTTCTGATCCACAGTGATGGCATTACCCCCTGACGAAGGCACGCCGAAACGCGTGTTGGGGTAGCGCCATCCTGGGTTGTTTCACTCCTGGTCTGATCTAGGTGAGTCTCAGCTGCAACCCCACTCCTATGGTCGTTTCTGACCTGGATGTTCTCTAAACGTCAGGCTTCTTATTTACTGTGGCATGCTGTTAATTTACTTGGTCTAAATATATCTTACTTCATGCCCGTGTTTTGTCTTTGCAGCTGATTTTCACTCACCTTTTATTATGTACATGTATTTGGTTCATGGGCTGGTCATTGTACCATGCACATCCCGTTGACCCTCATATATATTTATGTATTTTTGACCTGTGTGCTCTCCCCAGGGTGGCGCCGTTCTTTCCCTCTCCCTGCTCCCTTTTCCCTGTCCTCTGGCATCACATGTATGTTATTTTAATCATGTTCTGTCATACCATAATAAAATTCAATATTTATCATCTGGTACTTTGAGCTCCATTTCCTTTGTTGTTTTGCTAAAGCAATGTTGCAGCAGGAATGATTTACCAAATGTTTAGCAAGCAGCAGAAGTCTATGACAAGGGAGAAGGAATCCTGGTAACACAGTTCACAGTAGTGTTTTCTTTGTCCGACCTCTGAGCTTCTTGGTCGCCTGCTGCTCTCCGTTTACAATCTCACACCATGGAGGGCCTGCACTAGAGATGACACCATGGTCTTCAGAGTTCTGTCTCTCCGTCAAATGTCACCATGTAGGATTGTAAATCGTGTGGTGGTGGACGAAGGCACTGGCAACATTAAATTGTGAAAATCGGTCAAATATATTGAAAGGTTTATTATTTTAATACCATTTTAGGGTAAGAAATCCTTTTCAACTTGAATTATCATGTGTATGACAGCTATATTCTAATTTATTTTAGTGGATAAAACTGAATCTAAAGACACATAAGTGTATTGTTGACCGAGCCTGCCGAGTACATGTGTGGCAGTCTAATGTGTATAGGAAGCTCTCAACTAGGGTTGCCTCCCGTACGGGATTGACCCGGACAGTACGGGTTTGTAATCCTGTGCCCGGGTACAAGCCTTTCTTAGACCCGGGCACAGGATTCATTCAAACTGCAGAGACTCCGCCTCACCTGACAGCTGGGCGCTGGCGGTGAGCAGCGGCAAGAGTCAGGGTGAGCCGCGGCGGGCGATGAGCACTGTGGACGTCCGAGACGCCGATCGGATAAGCAGCTGTCACTGCGGCAGCAGCAGGCCACGGCCGGGTGATCAGCTGAGCGCTCCCCGAGTCCCTCTAGTGATGCTAGCAGTTGCCTAGCGCAGGGCGGCGCTAGCGCAGCCTCAGAGCGCTGTCTTCAGAGTTCAGAGTCTCCCTCGCTCCTCCCCTGCCTCCCAGTCCCTCCCTCCTTCTCTCTGATACGAGGAAGTCAGGAACAGGAAGTGACATCAGAGAGAGAGAGGCAGGGAGTTCCGTGGGAGAAATCATTCTCCAGTCCAGCAGCCTGCCAGTGCCGGCCCAAGTGCCCAGAAAGCCCAGTGCCCACTGTGCCCTGCCTGCGGACAGTGCGTATAAGGCCTCTTTCACACTTGCGTTGTCCGGATCCGGCGTGTACTCCACTTGCCGGAATTACACTCCGGATCCGTGTGTACTGAAAGCATTTGAAGACGGAACCGTCTTCAAAATGCTTTCAGTGTTACTATGGCAGCCAGGACGCTATTAAAGTCCTGGTTGCCATAGTAGGAGCGGGGAGCGGGGGAGCAGTATACTTACAGTCCGTGCGGCTCCCGGGGCGCTCCAGAATGACGTCAGAGCGCCCCATGCGCATGGATGACGTGTCCAATGCGATCACATGATCCATGCGCTTGGGGCGCCCTGACGTCACTCTGGAGCGCCCCGGGAGCCGCACGGACGGTAAGTATACTGCTCCCCCGCTCCCCGCTACACTTTACCATGGCTGCCAGGACTTTAGCGTCCCGGCAGCCATGGTAACCATTCAGAAAAAGCTAAATGTCGGCTCCAGCAATGCGCCGAAACGACATTTAGCTTAAGGCCGGATCCGGATCAATGCCTTTCAATGGGCATTAATTCCGGATCCGGCCTTGCGGCAAGTCTTCAGGATTTTTGGCCGGAGCAAAAAGCGTAGCATGCTTCGGTATTTTCTCCGGCCAAAAAACGTTCCGTTCCGGAACTGAAGACATCCTGCTGCATCCTGAACGGATTTCACTCCATTCAGAATGTATGGGGATAATCCTGATCAGGATTCTTCCGGCATAGAGCCCCGACGACGGAACTCTATGCCGGAAGAAAAGAACGCAAGTGTGAAAGAGCCCTAAGAGAGAGAGAGAAAGTTTGAGGGTCAGACAGATTTATTGGAAAGGATTCCACTAGATCTGAAAAACTTGAGGCGCCTCGGGTTTGTAGGAGTGGGGTGGAAAGGAGGTTGGGTGCTAGATACTAGAGGCTGCTCAGAGTTTAGTCAGGTCGACAAGGGTGTCTGCCTGTAGAGGATATGCTAGTGTGCCAAAATAGGGGGACTGGTGGGTAGTGGTACCATCCAGGTCTCGCCTATTCTTGGATAAACCTATTTTAAGCGCCAATAGTGGTCGGTCAATAGTGGTAGGTCGGTATCGAGCTACTTGGGTGTATAGTAGGTCTTACATCAGCATAATATTTGTAAACAAGTGAAATAAAAGATGTGTGGATGTATATAGAGATACCAGTACTTATAATATATAGGATAAAAACATATATATATAAGATCTACATAAAAGATTAAAAGATTATACACACAGATAGGATCACTGCATAACGTCTCGAGTGCCTAAGAGACTGTATTCTGCAGTATAGTACACGATATAGTGTGGTAAAGTGGGGCAAATCAATAGGTAAAATCTGTTTAAAAAGATACCAATACATATATTGAAATAATGTGGTATCGTAGGTTCATTTACTCACTTCACGAGGGGGGCGGTTTACCAGGATAAGCATAATACACCTGTAAACCAAACACCCCCCAGCCTGGATCGCTTCTAGAGTTTTAACGGATGAAGGCAGCCAATCACACGGGTGCTTTTCTTCAAAGGTCTTTATTGCATTTACATATAAAAATCCGGCTCAACGCATTTTGGGACAGGCACGTCCCTTCATCAGGAGCAATAGTATCCCTGTCTGTGGTCACAGGTATTTATACCCTAAGTTTATTGTTGAAATGTTTGTTAAAATGGCCACTAATTGGCAAAAAGGCGCCAAAAAACTGAAAAAGGGCGCCAAAATTGCGTCAGGGGACCGCCCATATGGGAGAGAAGGCGTCTGTAGCCGATCTGTACGGCCGGCCGGAAGGGGGAGTGTCCGGCTGCGCTTTTGCACATGACCGGAAGTTGGTGCGTTCCAGGCTGGAACGCATCGCAGTGTCCGGTCTTGTTGTTAATATCCTTCTTTTCCTTATGCAGTGATTCTATGGGTGGTGCGCTTTTCCGGAAGTTCGGCTTAGCGTTCCAAGCTGGAACGCATGTGGGACTTCCGGTCTATGCGATCTTCGGTGCCGCTTACAGTGCAGACAGTGCAGCAGTGTTTTTTCAACCTCTGTGACCAAGTCCTGTCCTAGTAGTCACTACTAAAAAGGTATATAAAACATTTGAAGTGTAACAGTGTTTAAACAGGTTTCTGAATCTGTCATCACCAGAAAAAACGTTATGTTATGTAGGGACGATCAGCTGTGATGCTAGCGCAGGGCGGTGCTGTCTTCAGACACTCCCTCCCTCCTTTAAATGTTTTCTTTTACTATTGTTCCTCCTTGTGTTTCCTTTTACCCTACTGTCCTCTCTGATATCCTGTCTGCCTGGCTCGTTCCTCAGTTACAGCTTGCGCTCCACAGCTGGACCCACTTCCGGCCTGTGGAACGCAACTTCCGGTCCCAATGCGTTCCACCCGTGTTCGGGTTTGGCTTGAAGAAAAGGTGGCAACCCTACTCTCAACTCTCCCCTGTCAGATGATGCCAGGGAAGAGAAGCATTGGGTAAAGTGAATATTTTCTCCTTTATCACTGAATATACAGTATATAGATGCTTAGCCAAACCAAAAGTGTAGGTGTATGAGGGAGTCAGGAAAGATAGCAGATGGCTGAATCATATGTAGGTGAATGTGTATGGCCAGCTTAATACAGATACTCCAGCAAACTAATGTGCAAGGAGACAGCCTGTATATAAAAATATTCTTTTAAATACACCATATTATTATGTTAATATTATTAATAAAATGGTGACATCCCATACAGTATTCAGCTCTATCTGCATCCTGGCCAAGCAGATTTAGTTAAAGGTGTTGTCCAGGATTTTTCAACTTTTCATGGGTTTCATGTCCAGGTAATTTTTTTGTGATTTTGTGCACGTGGTGGTTTAGTGACCCTAGCATTTTTATTTGTTTGACTACCAAAATAATTTTAGCGTTTTTTTTTTCACTTGACACTTAGGACTTTTTTATTATAATTTTATTATATTATTAAAATATATATATATATAAATCCAGAAAAACGAGCGGCACTCCGTTGGATAAAGAATAGTGAACCTTTAATCACCCAGGTGGTGCAACGTTTCGGCTCTGCTCTTGAGCCTTTTTCAAGCATAAATGTAGTGTACGGGAGCTGTAATGCCCGTCACTACAGAAGGGTCACTTGTGTGCTGTCGTTTCCCCTTATTTATGGGGAGGTTGGTATGAGTCATCTGCATAAAATATAATGTAATGTATGCTATGTACTTCCCTGTTACTGTGAAATGTGCATGTACAGGCCTGCTAGGGGTGTCATTCCAGCTCTTAGTCACTAGAGGGAGCTAGGGAGCCCTAGTTTATATAAGGCCCAGTCAGGGAAAGGGAGTTAGAGTTGAGTTGAAGTGGGAGCTGAGGTTGGAGATTAGACCATGTCTGAGTTAAGTCCAGGCCTGGAGCCTGCAGACCAGGAGAGGGTATTGCAGTCCCTGTAACCGGGTTCCAGATCCAAGGAGAAGGTTCCCCTCCTGAGTTTATATATGCAGAAGCAGGAACACCACCGTTAACCAGCCTGAGGAATCTGAGAGAGACAGAGGCAAGTCCAGAAAAGCAAGAGGTACTAAAGACAACAGAGGAGGTACTTGATAATTATAAAACCAAGGATATAAGCCAGAGCTAGGGCATCGGGCCTTGGAGAAGAGTTTCTAAGTTCCAGGATCAGTCAGGAATAGAGTGCAAGCCGCCTGTACTGCAAGTCCTGTGTTTAACACTCTGAAGTCACCTTGCTATATACTGCCTGCATGAAATGTATTGAAACCAACTGTCTTCAAAGGAACTGCGCTTCCATCTATGTCCATGTATGATGACTACTAAAGTTTGAGTTCTGTTTTAACATCACGTGGTTCCTCAGTTATTCCTGCTATCAGCAAACGGCGTGCCACCGTTTAATTGGCACTGGCGTCACGAACTTTACTTATCATTACCTGCCCTTTCAGAGAGTCAGCTGTCTCAGGTTAGTGGTCACAATTGCACTACAACACCTAGGAACACTATTAACCCTAACTTGAGTACGCTGCATAAATACGAACTCCAAATTTCAGCAATATATACAGGTGAATCAATTAACTTGTGAATCATGTGATCACACTCCACCCAGTGGGTGTGAACAAATCGTGACAGTAATACACTGAAGCAATATAAACACATATTGTTGACATATAGTGATAGGCAAGTGCAAATCAAAACATAATTGGAGGAGACATGAATCATCTATGTCATACATATTCCAGTGATCCAACATATTCTCATTCTAGTGAATAAAAAGTTGTCGATCAGAAACATAAGGATCGATCGATTTATGTGCTAGACATGTCATAACTTGCAGGGGGGAGAGCAAGAAGGAGGGGTGATCCAACACACATACCGAGATCACAGGGAGAATCGCGTCCTGCCGTGTGCCCAGCGTTGTTTACTGTCCATTGCGCAGGCTCGGCACCGCACCAGTCAGGGAAGAGGAAGGAGGTGAGCGTCCGGCGTCATCAGACTGCGTCGACGCACAATCATCACTCCAGTGTCTTCTTACACATCCGGAACGCCCCTCCCCAGGCGCATGCTCAGATGAAAAAACCTATACTAGGCGCCATCTCACTCACTGGAAAGACGCCCTCAATCAATAATATCCAGTGTAATGCATCCAACCCACATTACATCGGACATGGCATACTCAGAAGGGCAGTGGGCTATATATATATATATATATATATATATTTTTTTTTTATTATTATTATTATTATTATTATTATAGCTTTTTTTCCACTTGATAATTAGGACTTTTTTATTATAATTTTATTATATTATTAAAAAATATATATTTTTTTTATTATAGCTTTTTATTTCTTAAATATTAAAACTGACACAAAAATTAATTATTGCAATAGGTTCCCTATTTTGTGATGATCATTTTCATATATAACATATATAGGTTTGAGCGAACAGGACAACTATGGTGACGGTTTCTGCATTTAAAAAAAAATTATATTTGTATTTTTTATTATAGTTTTTTTTCTACTTCTATTTTAATTTATTTTTGGCACATAAGGGACCTCTGGAGGACACTGACTTTTTTTTGTCCCACAGTTTCCACTGTAACTGGGGAATCCACAGGAACCCCAGTTACAGGGGAAAACAGCCCCCTGTGGGGCATTACACACAGGCAGAGCTGATCAAGGGCTGCAGCTCTGCTCCTGACCCTGCCCCAGACACCCTCGGCGGTCACATAAACGCAGGGACTAACAGAGGAGGCGGCTCTGCCTCTTCCTGCTCTCCCCCCGCGCTTGTGCAGCTCTTTCCTCCTGACATAGGAAAAGGCCGTAGTTTCAGGTACTGCACATCTCGTATCATCTTAAGGCAATCGTCTATGCTGTGAAGATACGAGATGTGCAGCACCTGAAACTACGGATACTGGAAGCCTGTGCTAGCATTTCTTCTGCGGTGTTGCTATCAGTGTGTGAAGAGTGGGAGAAGAGGGTTGCATTGACAATCCAACACAATGGGCAGCACATTGAACACATTTTATAAGTGGTCAGAAACTTGTAAATAACTCATGAAAGAATAAAGTTACGTTAAAACCAAGCACACCATTGTTTTTCTTGTGAAATTCCCAATAAGTTTGATGTGTCACATGACCCTCTTCCTATTGAAAAAACAGAAGTTGGATTCAAAATGGCCGACTTAAAAATGGCCTCCATGGTCACCACCCATCTTGAAAAGTTTCCCCCCTCAAATATACTAATGTGCCACAAACAGGAAGTTAATATCACCAACCATTCCCATTTTATTAAGGTGTATCCATATAAATGGCCCACCCTGTATAAAGTATACCAAACTCAAAAAATTGTACGTCTCTGACTGCATGTGTTACTCTGACTGCATTTGTTTTGTCCACTACTGTGGCAGCCATCTTACTGGACCATGTGCTCCACTATGTATATCTACTCTTTAACACGTTAAGGGAGATTTATCAAAACTGGTGCAAAGGAAAACTGATTTAGTTCCCCATAGCAACCAATCAGGTCACACCTTTCATTTTCCAAAGGAGCTCTGAAAAATGAAAGATGGAATCTGATTGGTTGCTGAGGGCAACTAAGCTAGTTTTCCTTTATACTGGTTTTGATAAATCTCCCCCCTTGTGTTTTTGGTTGGGCTTTCAGTTATAGCCTCGGGTGGGCTATAACTTTATTCTTTGAGAGACCCCAGAATTTTATTTTTATTTTTTACCTTGGAGGCCAACCAGGAAATCTTCCAAGGGCACTCAGTAGTGGAGTATGGTGAGCTCCCAGTATAGAATTCTATATAGGGAGGATAGTTTTATGCTGCCGGATGTGCATATGTGTCAACAATTCATTTGATACAATCAGGGCATATAAACCCATCCTGGGAACTTTCCTGAACCCACCTGGAAACACCCTCTCATGGGAGGGATTTGTGTTAGCCCCACCCATTTTTGGTCTGGGACAGGACGCATTCACCAGAACTGTCTATGAAAATCAGGGACAGCCCCAGCAAATTCGGGACAGTTGGCAACTATGGATGTGATGTCAGTGGAGGATTAGTCTGGTGACCCTTTTTCCTCTAGTAATGAAAGTACTGCAGTATTACATCTCTCATAGCCATAATTTTATGTTTGCCCAGTAGTGTGTGGTTTTATCATACTCACGTAGATAAATTGTGGAAGGATCTATCCAGAATCTCATGCTTACTAAAAATAGGGTTTCCTCCAGAAATAAAGGGTTTTCTGGATTATGTATGCCTCACAATTGATATGAGTTGAGAATGTAGTCAGCCCTTCCACAAACAAGACCAGATTGCTGCATTATATGCTTCCTCTAGGATTTAGTTCACCAGTATACTCTAATGAGTTATACTAAAGACTCAGGCCAACCTATTCCTCTGTGGGATCACACTGGTCTTTGTGACCCTCCCTTTAAGCTCTTGACGGAAACTACTTTAGGTAAATCTCTGCAATGTGGTAAATAGCAAATATATTTCAGTTCTGGACTATAGTCCTTCAATTGCTTCTGGAATGAGTCGTACTAAGGTTTCTGCGATTATTCAGCTCAAAGTGATGCTTCCTTGTTTATATTAATCTGCTGATTTCATTTCAGTTCTCCAGCGTGACAACGCTTCAGATAATTCTTTTCAGTGACATTCTCTTGTTTTATTCTGCTTTGTCGCTCCATCAGGGCTGCTAAGTGCCTGTGTCAGAGGAGAAAAATTTTACGGCGGTTTCAAGACCACTCCTAATTATTTCTTTACTCAGAATACGACTTTGTAAAGATCTTAATAAGAAACTTTATTTGGCAGTCAATACTGAGTTCTCTGCAAGAGGTCCCTCCCTATATTGCACAGCTGTAAAGAAAGCATTCGATTTAGAATGTAAATCAGTTTTCCCTTAGGCCCATCAGCAGCACAAGGCTCCCTCCCTATGATATTAGTCAGTTACTAAAAAATATAGAGATAAAGATAAAGCCATGATCCAGTGCACGCCTATTTTAAGTAGGTTGCAACTCCGACCAACCAAGCAAGCCACAGCTGGTCAAACTATCTGTGAGCCTGGACACCGAGCGAATCACTTCCCTGGATTGGTGTCTAATCACAGGGCTAGGCGGGGGATTTAAAGAAGTTGTCTGGGATTTTGAGATTGTTGGCCTATCCCCAGGATAGGTCATCAATATCTGATCTATGGAGGTCCAGTTCCTGGCACATCTGCCGATTAGCTGTTTGCAGCGGCACTCAGGTGAGCCAGGAACCTAATTAGCTTGGCATCCAGTCCCAGGGCCAAGAGGGGGATTTAAAGGGGTTGTCCAGGATTTTAATATTGATGGCCTATCCTCAGGACAGGTCATCATCTGCTCAGTGGGGGGGGGGAGGGGTAAACTACAGGCTGATACACTGTTTGATGAGGCCATGAATGGGCCTGAGCTGCGATATCAAGCACAGTACTATACAATGTACGGAGCTGTGCTTGGTAAGTCATGAGGAGGCTGCAATGCTCACCATAGCGCTATGTGCTATTCAAACAGCTGATTAGTGGTAGTGCTGGGAGTTGGACCCCCACCAATCAGATAGGGACTACCTATCCTGAGGATAGGCAATCAACATCAAAATCCCGGACAACCCCTTTAACCGCCTCCGGACCGCCTAACGCAGGATTGCGTTCCAAAGGCGGTCGATTCATTCCTCCTTGACGCTTCGAAGCGTCATCTCGCAAGACGCGAGATTTCCTGTGAACGCACACACACAGGAGTGCCCGTTCACAAGATCGGGAGGTAAACGAGTGGATCGACAGCCTGCCAGCGGCGATCGCCGCTGGCAGGCTGTAGATGCGATTTTTTTTTGTTTTGTTAACAGCGTCTAATATACCTGCTACCTGGTCCTCTGGTGGTCCCTTTTGCTTGGATCGACCACCAGAGGACACAGGCAGTTCTGTAAGTAGCACCAAGCACCCCTTATTAACCCTTGATCACCCCATATTAGACTCCCTGATCACCCCCCTGTAAGGCTCCATTCAGACGTCTGTATTTGTTTTGCGGATCCACAGATCCATGAATTCGCGGATCCGCAAAACACATACGGACGTCTGAATGGAGCCTTACAGGGGGGTGATCACCCCATATAGACTCCCTGATCACCCCCCTGTAAGGCTCCATTCAGACGTCCGTATGTGTTTTGCGGATCCACGTATCCGCGGATCCGCAAAACACGGACACCGGCAATGTGCTTTCCGCATTTTGCGGATCCGCACATTGCCAGAACTATATAGAAAATGCCTTTTCTTGTCCGCAATTGCGGACAAGAATAGGACATGTTCTATAGGCTCTACAAAAAACGCAGTGTTCGCCCGATCAGGCCTGATCTAGTGCGCACACTTGCGTTCAGTCCGCCCCACTGCAGTGACAGAATATTTTTTTTTCTGATCACTGCAAAAACACTGTAAAATCACTGCGGCGCTATAAAGATCACTTTTGAGGGGCTTGGCGAGTTCATAGAAGATTTTTATTTTTTTTTGGCACAAGTTAGCGGAAATTGATTTTTTTTTTGATTTTTTGTTTTTTTCTTACAAAGTCGCATATTCCACTAACTTGTGACAAAAAATAAAATCTCACATGAACTCACCATACCCCTCACGGAATCCAAATGCGTAAAATTTTTTAGACATTTATATTCCAGACTTCTTCTCACACTTTAGGGCCCCTAAAATGCCAGGGCAGTATAAATACCCCACATGTGACCCCATTTTGGAAAGAAGACACCCCAAGGTATTCTGTGAGGGGCATGGCGAGTTCATGTAAAATTTTATTTTTTGTCACAAGTTAGTGGAATATGAGACTGTAAGAAAAAAAAACAAAAAGCATTTTCCGCTAACTTGTGCAAAAAAATAAAAAATTCTAGGAACTCGCCATGCCCCTCACAGAATACCTTGGGGTGTCTTCTTTCATACTGCCCTGGCATTTTAGGGGACCTAAAGCGTGAGAAGTAGTTTGGAATTCAAATGCGTAAAAAATGCCCTGTGAAATCGTAAAGATTCTCATTGGAATTTGGGCCCCTTTGCGCACCTAGGCTGCAAAAAAGTGTCACACATGTGGTATCGCCATACTCAGGAGAAGTAGGGCAATGTGTTTTGGGGTGTATTTTTACATATGCCCATATTGTGTGTGATAAATATCTCTGTAAATGACAACTTTTTAATTTTTTTTATACAAAGTTGTCAATTTACAGAGATATTTCTTTCACCCAGCATAGGTATATGTAAAAATACACCCAAAACACATTGCCCTACTTCTCCTGAGTACGGCGATACCACATGTGTGACACTTTTTTGCAGCCTAGGTGCGTAAAGGGGCCGAAAGTCCAACGAGTACCTTTAGGCTTTCTTTACAGGGTTGCTCGCAATTTAGCCCCGCCCAAAATGCCAGAACAGTAAACACACCCCACAAATGACCCCATTTCGAAAAGTAAACACCCCAAGGTATTCTCTGAGGGGCATATTGAGTCCATGAAAGATTGAACTTTTTGTCACAAGTTAGCGGAAAGGGAGACTTTGTGAGAAAAACCGAAATTTTTCCGCTAACTTGTGCCAAAAAAAAAACAACTTCTATGAACTCGCCATGCCCCTCATGGAATACCTTGGGGTGTCTTCTTTCCAAAATGGGGTCACTTGTGGGGTATTTATACTGCCCTGGCATTTTAGGGGCCCTAAAGCGTGAGAAGAAGTCTGGAATCCAAATGCCTAAAAATGCCCTCCTAAAAGGTACTCATTGGAATTTGGGCCCCTTTGCGCACCTAGGCTGCAAAAAAGTGTCACACATGTGGTATCGCCGTACTCAGGAGAAGTAGGGCAATGTGTTTTGGGGTGTCTTTTTACATATACCCATGCTGGGTGAGAGAAATATCTCTGTAAAATGACAACTTTGCATAAAAAAATGGGAAAAGTTGTCTTTTACAGAGATATTTATCTCACCCAGAATGGGTATATGTAAAAAGACACCCCAAAACACATTGCCCTACTTCTCCTGAGTACGGTGATACCACATGTGACACTTTTTTGCAGCCTAGGTGCGCAAAGGGGCCCAAATTCCAAAGAGTATCTTTACGATTTCACAGGGCATTTTTTACGCATTTGGAGTCCAGACTTCTTCTCACGCTTTAGGGCCCCTAAAATGCCAGGGCAGTATAAATACCCCACAAGTGACCCCATTTTGGAAAGAAGACACCCCAAGGTATTCCGTGAGGGGTATGGTGAGTTCATGTAAAATTTTATTTTTTGTCACAATTTAGTGGAATATGAGACTTTGTAAGAAAATAAATAAATAAATAAATAAATAATAATTTTCCGCTAACTTGTGCCAAAAAACTAAATATTCTAGGAACTCGCCATGCCCCTCACGGAATACCTTGGGGTGTCTTCTTTCCAAAATGGGGTCACTTGTGGGGTATTTATACTGCCCTGGCATTTGTGTTTTGGGGTGTCTTTTTACATATACCCATGCTGGGTGAGAGAAATATCTCTGTAAAATGACAACTTTGTTTAAAAAAATGGGAAAAGTTGTCTTTTACAGAGATATTTATCTCACCCAGCATGGGTATATGTAAAAAGACACCCCAAAACACATTGCCTTACTTCTCCTGAGTATGGCGATACCACATGTGTGACACTTTTTTGCAGCCTAGGTGCGCAAAGGGGCCCAAATTCCAAAGAGTATCTTTACGATTTCACAGGGCATTTTTTACGCATTTGGATTCCAAACTACTTCTCACGCTTTAGGGCCCCTAAAATGTCAGGGCAGTATAAATACCCCACAAGTGACCCCATTTTGGAAAGAAGACACGCCAAGGTATTCCGTGAGGGGTATGGTGAGTTCATGTAAAATTTTATTTTTTGTCACAAGTTAGTGGAATATGAGACTTTGTAAGAAAAAAAAAAAATTATAATCATTTTCCGTTAACTTGTGACAAAAAATTAAAACTTCCATGAACTCACTATGCCCATCAGCGAATATCTTAGGGTGTCTACTTTCCGAAATGGGGTCATTTGTGGGGTGTTTCTACTGTCTGGGCATTGTAGAACCTCAGGAAACATGACAGGTGCTCAGAAGGTAGGGTAATGTGTTTTGGGGTTGGAAATTCACATTTTTGTACCATAGTTTGTAAACGCTATAACTTTTGCGCAAACCAATAACTATACACTTATTGCATTTTTTTTAATCAAAGACATGCAGAACAATAAATTTAGAGAAAAATTTATATAGAAATGTAGTGTTTTTTGAAAAATTTTACAACAGAAAGTGAAAAATGTCATTTTTTGCAAAAATTTTGGTCATTTTCGATTAATAACAAAAAAGTAAAAATGTCAGCAGCAATGAAATACCACCAAATGAAAGCTCTATTAGTGAGAAGAAAAGGAGGTAAAATTCATTTGGGTGGTAAGTTGTAGGACCGAGCAATAAACCGTGAAAGTAGTGCAGTGCAGAATTGTAAAAAGTGGTCTGGTCATTAAGGGGGTTTAAGCTAGGGGAGCTGAGGTGGTTAAAGGGGACCTGTCATATTGAACATGGTGTCTGAGCTGAAGGCAGCAGGTTATAGAGCAGGAGGAGCTGAGCAGATTAATATATAGTTTTATGGGAACATATTCAGTAAAACTTTTCTATTTTTCTATTTATATACATGCTCATTCTGGGCTTTAAATTTATTATATACAGTGATATGACATACAGTATGTACATGTAGTAAAAGGACGGAGCGGCTGCTAGGCCTGGTCTGAAAGAGCAATCTTGACTGGCTGCAGGAATGGGGTTGCATGGGAGGAGGAGGATGTGTAGAAGTTGTTGGGGGAGGCCCATTCAAAAATTTGCTGTGGGTCACAGTCAGTTCTACTTACGCCACTGCATTGACTATTTGCCTTTCCCTGTGACTTTGATTGCTGGCTCCTGTTTTGAGCTGTGTGTTCAGTTAGCTTTACAGTTCTCTTTTCTGCTGCCTTACCCTACAGAGGTAACCTAGGTCCCAAGCAGCCAATTGCAACCTGCCTTGCCTCTTTCTCTGATGTACAGTACACCATGGGTAGCTTAGATCTACTAACTGAAGGAAAACATATAACAGATTTAGATTTCGCCGGTGGTGGTCCCCGAGGGTGTCCTCTGTATTCTTCCTCATCTCTGTTTTCATAACATACTTACTGGGCTTAAAGGGTGTCTGTCACGTCATTTTCACCAATATAACTAACAGCACTGCCCCACAGAAGATTGCAAACGCTTTCCAAACATACCTGTGTGTACTATGTGTCTGTATTCCATGTCCAGGAAAACCACTTCTTCTATTCTACTGAAAAACGGCTCCCAAGGGCCCAGCTGGGCAGGCTTTGCTTTTTTAAGTGCCCAGAGCAGAGCAAAGCCTGGACCTGTTGCTTCAAGAGGCTTAATTGCATATATTAACACATCATTTTTCTCAGCAATGTGGGCACATATGAACATGGACCAACACCGATGCCCTCAGCTGCCAATCACACATGTAACAGGTCAGCCAGTTTCATAAGTACAAATCTGCTGAAAGATGTCAAAATAATTGAAGCTCCTCATGGATCAAATGCTCCTGTTAAATGATATGTTTAATGTAAATTTCTGACTGGTAAAGAAAGGGTTATGTGGTTTTGTTATGGAAAAGATTATCATGATCTCATTGAGGAGTTTACTGGTAAAAAGTGACCTCTGGTGGAAAGAAGAAATATATCCTTAGCACAAAATTCTTTCGCGGATCAATCTCATTCCTAAAACAAGCTATGGGAATGCAAGGGACACTGTAACAAAATAAATTGTCTCAGAGGAAATCTTTTTTTGCATTACAAAGAAATTCTAAATTATTTTTTATTGTTAATGAAAGTACTATCAAATACTGGAATGCAATCTCACTCACCCTCTATACCAGTACCTAAAAAATAATTCAAGTAAATTCTTATCTTTAAAAACTATTTTAAACCTTACAATTACAATGACTCTATATATAAAAGTTGGGAAACTTTGTGAATACGTTGTATTACTTACCTTGTACTGATCCTTAGGTAGGCCAGGGCTACACAGCCCATATGGTGGCATGATGGTCAGGATAAAAAACAATGTCAATATTTCCCTATAGGTGAAAGAATTTTGATATTGTCATAATTCTCATCATTAATGCAAACCCTATGATTTACTGATGCTTGACCAAAAGCAGTGTAGTACACCAATATACACTCCAAAATCCTATGAACAAAGTAGAGCACCATCCAATGCTACAAGAAAACCCAAAAAGAAGACCGCACATTATATATAATCTCATCTTTATTTATTTATGATTAAAAGTCACCGTTAAAAAACCTATATATACAGATATCAGATTAAAGGTGTTTTTAAAGAAAACCTGTCATTACTTTCTATTTATCCACTCACTTTTCTAAAAATACTTTTTAACACATTAATAATGATATTAAAATCAATTATGAACGAACTATCAGTTCAGAGAAAAACCTAAAATAAATGTTCCCGCCATATATGTAAATGGACCTTAGATGAGTCCTGTCTCCTACATGCTTCAGAGATGAGTCCAGCGTTCTCTGACTCTCTGAGCCCAGCCACGCCCCGAATCCTCCGAATCTCCTTTTTGCTCCCCGATGTCACAAAGCTAGAGCACCGTAATCTCGCGATGCCAGCACAGGGAAGGAACACTATGCCAACACAGGAACACTATGCCTACGCGAGATTACGATGCTCTAGCTTTGTGATTTCGGGGAGCAAGGAGGATATTCTGAGGATGCGGGGCAATGCTGGGCTCCTTCACAGTGGGCGTGGCTGGGCTCTGGAAACGTTAGTAACAGCTCCTTGGGCTTCTTACTTGCCTCATTTACATATACAGTGCATATAAAAAGTCTACACACCCCTGTTAAAATGTCAGGTTTCTGTGACGTAAATAAATGAGACAAAGATAAATCATTTCAGAACTTTTTCCACCTTTAATGTGACCTATAAACTATACCACTCAATTGAAAAACAAACTGAAATCTTTTTGGTGGAGGGAAGAAAACAAAAAAAAAAACTAAAATAATGTGGTTGCACAAGTGTGCACACCCTCTTATAAACTGGGGATGTAGCTGTGTTCCGAATTAAGCAATCACAGTCAAAATCATGTTAAATAGGAGTCAGCATACACCTGCCATCATTTTAAGTGCATCTGATTAACCCCAAATAAAGTTCAGCTGCTCTAGTTGGTCTTTCCTGAAATTTTCTTAGTCACATCCCACAGCAAAAGCCATGGTCCTCAGAGAACTTCCAAAGTTTTAAAGGGATCTCATTGTTAAAAGGTATCAGTCAGGAGAAGGGTACAAAATAATTTCCAAGGCATTAGATATACCATGGAACACAGTGAAGACAGTCATCAAGTGGAGAAAATATGGCAAAGTGCATTCAAGAACCCATCCAAGGTATCCAATGCTATTATAAACTATACAAAAAGTGCTATTCGTGACAAATAACACGCCAGTGCTCCCCGCAGTGCAAAGTGTTGGTGCAAACACACTAAGTGATTGTTATGCCACTTTTAATCATTATCAATGATATCCCCATACAAATTAAATAATAATCAGTTTTTATCAACCGGAGTCCCCCATCAGTTCGCACCCAAAGGGGTGGGGGATGGTGGGAAGAGTCAGAGATAGCAATTTTTTAATTATAAGTGTATGAAAATATATTTCCATCAATATTCATTATTTCTATAGATTCATAATCATAAAACATGATTGTGTCTCATACCTGCCACAGTTGTCCTTGACTGTCAGCATCTGTGCTAAGCCTTTGAAGAGAACCGAATCCTAAAGCATGTATACAGGGAAAATAGCCTTACAAAACATACTTTTTATTCACATATTAAGATAATAATATACAGGGGTCAGCCCGAGGACTGAAGATACCAACACACGATAACCCTGATAAGGGCAATTCCAC
The DNA here is from genome assembly GCF_905171765.1 of Bufo bufo. Classification (NCBI taxonomy): domain Eukaryota; kingdom Metazoa; phylum Chordata; class Amphibia; order Anura; family Bufonidae; genus Bufo; species Bufo bufo. The sequence continues at coordinate 410,349,381 of NC_053391.1, forward strand.
TCACCAACCTGCCCTGACAGTCCCTAGGTTGTTTGATTGAATATCCCTGAAAGGGAAGGGAGTAGATGGCAGCCACAGTCAACATAGAGAGGGCACAAACACAGATAAAAATACCCCAAGCATCATTTTATGGCATATGGACAAACGTGACATGCCTGTTGATTACTTGCTTTTCCCATTCTTTATTGGTGACATCTGGTTGATACCACGAGGCATTTCACCGCAACCTAAGAAATGTTAAGATTCTTTTTGGCTGCCTGTTTAGATGCCACCGTGCATCTCCTACATCGCAATATTGTTGCGCCTGAATATGGTGAATGATTGATTTATGCAGTGTTCTCCCTGTTCACATTGAGGAGTTTGCACCTTCGATATTAACCTTTCCCTTTGTGGTTTATCTTTGATTGGAATTATTTTAGCGTAAATATTAAAGGTTACGTTTTATTGCCATTTGACTCACTCACTAGTTTTGTCATTGTGAGCGCTGGTGAGTATTCCACAGTTACCACTACTGATACCACTGAGTAGAAGGTTTCATATAGGGAGCATCGCTTTAACTGTAATTATTAGTATTGTAGTGACATCTAGTGGCTGCAAGCATACACAGATGATAGACTTTGAGAGAAAGAACCAAAACTTTTAAATTCCATTCACAGTTACAGTGGCATGCAAAAGTTTGGGCACCCTTAGTCAAAATGACTGTTACTATGAACAGTTAAGCAAGTTGAAATGATCTCCAAAAGGCATAAAGTTAAAGATGACACATTCCCTTTGTATATTAAACTCCTAGTAGATTTTTAATGTCTGCAGTAAATTATGTTGGCGCACAACTCAGTGGACTCAAATGCATTTTTAACCCCTTATTTTGAAGGATTAGTTGTCGTTTTGGGGGTATATACAGGGTGTAGTGTATTAAATAACTTTTATTATTTTATTTTTAGGGGGAAAGATAAAAAACAGCAATTTTTACATTATTTTGTGGATTTTTTTTTACGAAATTCACTGTGTAATTTTATTATGTGGGTCCGTACAGTGATGATTATGTCACATTTTTACATATTTTTAATATGTTTCCTTTCCTCCTGCAGCCTTTCAACTCTGCAACTGCTCTCTTATTCTCCTCCAGACTGACAGGGTGGGGGGCAGTTGCTTTAGCTGCTAATATCTCTTTGTATTTTTGAAAGCTAGCATTCCAAGCTTTCAAACAATGGTAGAATGACAGCGATATCTTCAGTACATGGGAAGATATCACTATAATGCTATAGCATTACAACATAGAGATACATGATTTTTCTATGCTTATAAGCTAACACATATTACTATTGTATTTATAATCATATATTGTGCTTGTAAATAAAGCATTAATATTATATTAGCTTTCTGAGCAGATCTTAGTGTGGTGCAGCTATACTACATAGTGTATATGATATATACATGCTAGGACCCTCACTCTGCTGTCTAGCCCTGTCAATCAATGGGAGGGGGACAGTGTACAGAGCACAGGGGGTGTTACAAAACAGTGCTCAAATGCTTCAGCCCTTCCTCCTGGTACTCCAATTACTCATTTGCATATGAATAAAAACACAGATATCTCTGCAGCTGTTTAGCATACAGACAAAAGAAAAGTATAGTTGTAATCAGCATGAAGAGCCCTACCAGGCTGTATGTCTAGTTTAAAAGGGTTGATTCTGGTGACAGAGCTGCTTTAAATGGGTTTTCCCATCTCAGACAATGGCATACTTCTGGGACGCGCACCTAGACTGAGAATGAAGCCCTGAAAGTGGTGGAGGGCACACTGCACATGTGCATCCGTCCTCCATTAATTTATATGAGATCGTCAAAAATAGCTAAGCGTTGGCTCAGCTATTTCTGGGAGTGGTGGCCGTGCATGCATATGGTGCGCTCCCATTCACTTCTATAGGGAGAGCACTTGATGGTGGCCAGACCTGGGGTCCTCCAGCCACAACTTTACCAACTCCATTCTCCATATAGGTGCTGGTCCTAGCGATATACCCCCACTGTATCAGATGGGAATACCCCTTTATGCAAACACTATTTTTCATTTTCTTCTTTTACACACAGCTTTTAAATGCCTTTTGTAGCCAGCCAAAAGTCTTTCAATTCTTGTTTGAGGGATTTTCATCCATTCTTCCTTGCGCAAGTCTTCCAGTTCTGTGAAATTCCTGGTCTTGCATGCACTGCTCTTTTGAAGTCTATCCACAGATTTTCAATGATGTTCAGATCAGGGGACTGTGTGGGCCATGGAAAAACCTTCAGCTTGAGCCTTTTCAGGTAGTCTATGGTGGATTTTGAGGTGTGTTTAGGATCATTAGCCATTTGTAGACGCCATCCTCTTTTCAACTTCAGCTTTACACTTGATGTTATGTTTGCTTCCAGAATTTGCTGGAATTTAATTAAATCCATTCTTCCCTCTACCCGTGAAATGCCATTGGCTGCAACACAACCCCAAAGCATGATTGATCCACCTCCATACTTAAATGGGCAGCCCTGCCATTTATATTGATGACATATCATCAGGATAGGTCACCAATATCTGATCGGTGTGGGTCCAAAATCTGGCACCCCGCTTATCAGCTGTTTGAAGAAGAGGCGATGCTCCATGCGAGTCCTGCTTCCTCTTCATTACATGACGAGTCGTCTCAAGTGAATGGTGCGAGTATTTGTTATAACACTACACCACTGTAACTTCAGAGATGACAGGCAGTGTAATGAACAGAAAGCAGTGCTCACATGGAGTGTCGCCTCTTCTTCAAACAGCTGATCAGTGGGGGTGCCGGATGTCAGACACCCACCGATCAGATATTAATAACCTATCCTGATGATAGGTGTCATCAATATAAATGGCAGGCCAACCCCTCTAATGGTCGGAGAGGTATTCTTTTCATGAAATTCGGTGCCTTTTTTCTCCATTCATACCTTTTCTTATTGTGGCCAAAGAGTTCTATTTTAACCTCATTAGTCCACAGGAATTGTTTCCAAAATGCATCAGGCTTGTTTAGATTTTCTTTTGCAAACTTCTGATGCTGAATTTTGTGGTGAGGACACGGAAGAGATTTTCTTCTGCTGACTGTTCCATGAAGGCCATATTTGTGCAGGTGTCGCTGAACAGTAGAACAATGTACCACAAACTCTAAAGCAGGGATTCTCAACCTGCGGCCCTCCAGCTGTTGTAAAACTACAACTCCCACCATGCCCTTCTGTAGGATGATAGCTGTAGGCTGTCAGGGAATGATGGGAGTTGTAGTTTTGCAACAGCTGGAGGGCCGCAGGTTGAGCATGCCTGCTCTAAAGCTTCCTGAAGGTATTTTGCAGTCAACCAGGGGTTTTGACTTGCCTTTCTAGCAATTCTAAGAGCAACTGTCTCTGAAATTTTTCTTGGTCTTCCAGACCTTCTCTTGACCTCCTCTGTCTCCTGTTAACTGCCATTTCTTAATTACATTTCAAACTGAGGTTATGGCAACCTTATGGCCTTCTCCTGCTTTGTGGACCTCAACCATTTTCATTTTCAGAGTGTTAGGCAGCTGCTAAAATAACCCATGGCTGCTGTTTTTTGGAACAAGGTTAGAGGCACTGGCGGAGCAATAGGGGTCACACTCACTAGTCTTCAGCCCGCACTGCTTTGTCTTGGCTGCCTACAATGTCTGGACATACAGAGTGCACTATGACCTGACACTACAGGCAGTCAGGTGACTGTGCAGCACGGGCCCAAAGAAGATAAGAGAGCCTGGGAGACCGCCGGGGTGGGAGAGTGGTGGCAGAGAAGGAGAGGTAAGTTAATTTATTTATTTTAAAGTATAAGATGGGGGGTCTGAGAGGTCTAATGGGGGTCTGGTCTAAAGTCTGATATGAGGGGTCTAAGAGGTCTAATGAGGGTCTGGTCTAAGGTCTGATATGAGAGTCTGAGTGGTCTAATGGGGGTCTGAGAGGTCTAATTGTGGTCTGGTCTGAGGTGTGATATGGGGGTCTAGAGGTCTAATGGGAGTCTAAGAGGTTTAATGGGGGTCTTGTCTGGGGTCTGATATGAGGGGTCTGAGAAGTCTAATGGGGGTCTGGTCCAAGGTCTGATATGGGGGTCTGAGAGGTCTAATGGTGATCTAGTCTGAGGTCTCATATGGGGTCTGAGAGGTCTAATGGGGATCTGGTCTGAGGTCTGATATGGGAGGTCTGAGAGGTCTAATGGGGGTCTAGTCTGAGGTCTGATATGGGGGGTCTGGAGGTCTAATGGGGTCTGACATGCAGGTCTAGCAGAGGTCTAATCTGAGTTCTGGTATTGGGGAGGTCTATCGGGGGTTTGATCTGACGTCTGATATTGGGAGGGGTCTGACATGGAGGTCTATTGGGGGTCTAATCTGAGATATGATTTGGGGGGTCTGACATGGAGGTCTACTGTGGGTTTGATCTGAGGTCTGATACATTGGGGGTCTGAGAGGTGTAATGGGAGTCTGGTCTGAGTTCTGATATGGGAGTTTCTTACATGGAGGTCTAATGGCTGTCTGATCTGAGGTGTGAAACTAGGGTCTGATATGGAGTCTGACATAGAGGTCTAAAGAGGGTCTGATGGTCTGATCTGAGGTCTGACATGGGAGGTCTCATCAGAGGTTTGATATAGGGGTCTAGTCTGAGGTCTAAGATGGGGGTTCTCATCAGAGGTTTAATATGGGAATCTGATCTGAGGATCTATTAAGGTGGTATTTTTTGCACATTATAAGGGGGTATTTGCACTGACACCCATTATAAGGGGGTATTTGCACTGACACCCATTATAAGGGGGTATTTTTGTACTGGCACACATTAGAGGGTATTTTTCTATTGGCACACATTATAAGGAGAAGTATTACTGGGGGGCTATGGGGAACATGATTACTAGTATGGGCATAATAGAGGCATTATTACTATTGGGGGCACTGTAAACACTATGCACTCTGACAGATAATTATTTCTATTAGTGGGACATTGGAGAGCACTATTACTGTTGGGGGCACCCTGGACATTATATTTATACTATTAGTGCTGGACACTATTTGCTGGGCACAATTATTTTTTAGGGCACTGTGTGCCAATAATTGTTGAAGGGGCACTATCTGTGTGGTAGTAGTATTTTCAGGAGGACTGTTTCTGCAATATAGTATTGGGGAGTACAGTGAGCACAGTATTAGAGGTGGAAGGTAGTGATGAGCGGCAGGGGTCATATTTGAATTTGCGATATTTTGCGAATATTTAGTAGAATATTTGTCATATATTTGCAAATTTGTATATTCGTTATATTCTACATTCTTTTTTTTACGCGAAAATCTGCAAGGTAATGATCACGAAATATGCAAATATTGCGCGCTCAATACAGGCATGGGTCAAAAACGAATATATAGCACTATAGAATATAGTGCTATATATTCGTTTTTAGAATATTCATCATTTTTTCCATCTGAACACATGATTCCTCCCTGCTTCTTGCTTGTGGGCCAATGAGTCATTGGCCCACGGAGGAATCATGACTTCAGATGGAAAAAAATGACGAATATTCTAAAAAACAAATATATAGCACTATATTAAATATAGTGCTATATATTTGTTTTTTAGAATATTTGTCATTTTCTTCCACAAATTTGGCCCACAAGCAAGAAGCAGGGAGGAATCATGTGTTCAGATGGAAAAAATTACGAATATTCGATATAATGAATATATAGCACTATATTCTAAATATTTGCAAATTCTCGAAGTGGCGATATTCATGATAAAAATTTGTTTTTCGAATATTCGTGCTCAACACTAGTGGCAGGATGAGGTGTTCAGAAGTTTGGAGGAAGATGAAAAAGTAGAAAACTGAAGGTGCATTTAAACGCACCAATAATTGTCCAGATTTTCGGCAAATTTTACCTCCGGCAGTAGAAAGGCTAGGTGCTCCCCTGCCCCTTGCCACAAAGCACTGAGCAAGGGGGGTGAGAGGCCAAGCTGAACTCTTGAACCTTTAGCTACACCCCTGGTTAGAAAAGTCTGAGTATTTCTAAAGCTTTGAAATTGACATCACCTGGCCTTTCCTAACAATGAGTGTGAACAAGTCTTAACCCTAACAGGCTAAAGTCTGAGACCTCGGTCAAAGTTATCTGAGTCTACAAATCTCCTTGGGTTCCCATACTTTTACAAGGTACTCTCCTTTTCTTTTTTTTCACACCAAAATAATACACTGATATTGATTAAAATGTTGAAAAGTGTGTTTCATCTTTAACTTCATGCCTTTTGGAGATCATTTCATCTTCAACATGCTGCACTGTTCACAGTAACAGTAATTTTGACCAGGAGTGCCCAAACTTTTGCATGCCACTTTAATATAAAAAGTACAGTTGAAAACTACAAGTGGCACTCACCCCATGTCTGCCTTCTTCCCTGTCTAGTATATCTTTCTCTGAACTGCTCCCTCTCGTGCCACAGCCGAGCATCTCTCTAAGCACCAGTTCTGCCACGCCTCAAGAGGGAAACGACCCATGAATCTTCTGCACAGGACCCTTCAATGTGGTAAAACAGCCCTGTCCATAGGTTTGCTGTTTTCCTATGGATGGCAAAAAATGTACCACATATTAAATGCATTGAAGGTGCACAGTTGAAGCCATAAAACAATGAATCTTCTATGGACGCTCAGGTTTATTTAAAAAGACATATTGTAGAGGAGTGTCCATGCAAAATGAGAATCTTATCCAAACAGTGCTGCTAGTGTCCTATTGTGCAAGGGCAACATACATTGGCATCACAGAGTTGGCAACTCATAAAGTTGTAGTAGGAATAATAGAGGGATGATACATCATAGAGTCATAAGAATAGATGCTGCAGCATTGTTATTACACGGGGAATGCACACAGTCAGGAGAGGCCCTCTTTAAAGGGAATCAGTCAGCAGCAGCCAAGGGCACTGACACAGAAGGGATCACCTCCTTGACACTTGTTATTTTGGGGCAAAGTCAGACTGGCCCACCAGAGTACCCAAGCTCGGACACAATAATGGACCCCTAATAAAACAGGGCCCCAAAGGTCAGCCTGAACTGACTGGATATATCATATGTGCAGTCTGTACAGCTGCCCAGGGGCAAGAAAACAAGAATGCTTCCTATTGTCTATTTCATTGCACGTAAAGTACTGTCCATAAACTTTTCTGTCTTTGTCTAAATCATATATTCTATTAACCCTTTCTGATATGTCCTCTACATGTGTAATGATGACAAGAATTACAGTGGACGTGCATATGTCCCGTACACACACAGGGTAGACACTAAGAATCATTTCCTCTGGTGGACCCAAGGAAGTTCAGTCTGACCTATTGTTTTGAGGAGTCAAAACTTCTTACTGCCTTTAACAAGGCCTTTTCTATGTTTTTTTCCTATGTTGTATCAAGTGCAATTTGGGCTGCAAATAAAATACATGACATAATTGTGTCTACTGCATACAAGAGGTATCACAACATGAGTTGATCAACTGGTTTATTCTTATTTCATATGTAAAAACCTGGCACTAATATTAGTATCAAGGGAACCAAAGCAAGAATTAAAAGCTGGGTAAGGGGATGGCCACAGGTACAGTAACCTGCGGATTTTACTTTATGCATTGCGAAGGGTGAAATCATCAGTGGATACCCACAGTATAAACTGACATGCTGCGGATTTAGAATCCGCACTGCAAGTAAGTTTACCCCACGCATTTTTTTGCATCTCGTGGATGAGAGTTCTTTTTTTTTATAAACTTGTGCTTATTAAATTTTTTTTTAAGTTTCAAACAAAACATCAGCATGTCACTGACAGCAAACATATAGGGGGATGTAAGATGCAACTTTTTGAAGTCAGTATTGATTTCACTTGGAGTTGGTGAAAGTTGAGCCAGATTTATCAAAAGCAGCACAAGTGATAAATTTGGCACATCTTCAGATTGTGTAAAAATGCTACTCCAACCCCAGCTAGTGTGCTTTTGGGACATTTTCAAAAAGTCCCAACAATAAATTTGACACTCACCACTTTATATGCCTCTTCTCAAAAGTGGCGATGGTGGTTCAAAATGGCAAAACAGTCACAAACTTTGGCACACAGTGGGACTTGCACCAAATGTTGTACTTTTTGTATGCCAGTTTTCGGGTGTAACAGCTTGATACATTCCCCATACAGTCAATTTCGACAAACATGGCCTATCACAGTTAAGGCTGTTGATTCTCTTTCCAAATACTATGTAGTCAGGCAGAAATGTTGTCTTATCTTGTCTTGTCTTGAATAAAACTTTCCCGAAAACCTTCGGAAGAAACATTGTACCCTGTCTTCCTTGTATAGACAAACGTCCACCCAATCTATTTGGAAAAGGTAAGTTAGCCTTTTTAAGAAAAAATTCTTGGGAGGGGAATGTGGCTGTATCTAAAATTACAAAATGGCTTTTAAAGCAGGGGAAACGGCTGCTATGGGGCCCAAACTCAGAATCCGGCCCGCCCAGGGAGAGGGCTAAAAGATTTTATTGTCAGGGCCCCCTCAACAGTATTATACAATAACATTATATACAGTGACATGACATACAGTATATATGTGTAGGAAATGGACGGAGCAGCTGCCTGGCCTGGTCTGAGAGAGCGACCTTGACTAGTGTTCAAAAATCTGCTGTGGGGACCAGTCATTTCTAGTTACGCCACTGTTCTGATTGGTTCACCTAACCAAAGATTCTCCACTGAGGGTTAAACGACAGAAAAATGGTAAAAATTATTTAGGGTAACAAGGGGGCAAAATTATTGTGGAAATCACTGTTAAAGAGACGGGGTACTGTGGAGATCACTAATAAAGGGGCGCCGCTGTGGAGGTCACTTAAAAGGGGAGGGCGCCGTGGATGTTACTTTTAAGGGGGCAGGCCACTGTGGAGGTCACTGTTAAAGGGGCGGGCACTGTAGAGGTCACTGTTAAGGGAGGATGGGACTGTGGAGGCCACTATTAAAGGGGCAGCAGGGTACAGTGAGGTCACTTTTAAGGCAGTGGGGTACTGTGAGGTCAGTGTTAAGGGAGCGGGGTACAGTGGAGGTCATTGTTAAGGGAGCAGGGTACTGTGGCAGTCACTGTTGAAGGGGCAGTCGCTGTGGAGGTCTCTGTTAAGAGGGCCGGAATGGTGGAGGTCAGTTAAAGGGGCTATCCAAATTCAAGAAACCCCCCCACACATGTATCGAGCCCCTCACCGGTAATATACTTACCCCGCTCCCCGCGCCGCTCATGGTCCCTGCATCGCCACTGCTGCTTCTCCCTGCACACAGTTGCTAGGGAGGCTCGTCCGCCCCCCCCCCTCCCCCGACACTAGATGTTTTCATCCATGTGCAGGGAGAAGCAGCAGCGGCAATGTGGGGACCAGGAGTGGTGCCGGGAGTGGGGTAAATATATTACCGGTGAGGGGCCCGGTACATGTGTGTGTGGGGGGGGGTTTCTTGAAATTGGATAACCCCTTTAAGGGGACTGTAACCTATGGTCAGTGTTAAGGGGCGGGTGCTGTAGAGGTCACTGTTAAGGGGGTGGGCCCCTGTGGATGTCACTATTAAGGGGGTGGGGTGCTGTGGAACTCACTGTTAAAGGGGCAGGCTGCTGTGAAGGTCAAAGTTAAGGGAGTGGGCTGCTGTGGAGGTCCCATTTTAAGGAGACAGGCACTGTGGGGGGGTCAGTGTTAAGAGGTGGGGGCTGTAGAGGTCACTGGTTTAGTGGATACTGTCGATATCTTTTAACGACACACACAAACATTAAATGAAATAGATTAAATATACCCATGCGAAGCCGGGTCCTTCTGCTAGTTTATACATAAAAACGGATTTCACACAGATGACATCTACAAGATGTTTGCTTTTAATCCTGCCATAGAATTGGGAAATTGTGGTCTTCAAAATAGATCAGAAGAGGACATGCAGTGAATTTTTTCGCAATGGATACATGGCGGTTGTTAAAATAAATGAATATGTGAATAGCATCATTAACTTGTATGGGTTCAGGTTCTATCTGTTGTTAATAAGGACAGCACACATACTTGAAATATGTTTGTGTGAATAGGGCCTAATAAGCCAAATCTGCAGTCCAGAGGGGACAAGAATACTTTAAGATGGCATTGGTGAATAATAAACAGGTGGGGTCAAATGGCTGATGAAAAAAATAATAATAATTTTTTAGCCATTAGGCTCAAATTAGGCAGGTCATTGAAGAGTTAAAGGGGTTGTCCAGGTTCAGCGCTGAACCTGGACATAACCCTTTCTTCACTCATTCAGCATTTCATGCTCCGATGCTCCCCCTTATCCTGTGCTACATTGCGCAGGGCAAAGGCTTTTTCTTGACCTCCAGTGACGTACCGGGTCTCAGCATGGGTATGCTAGGCGGAGGCTTTCACCTAGCAGTGAGCCTGGTGCTGTCACCGGCACTGATGGGCGGTCTTTAGTGCTGCCTTAGCCTTTAGGCTAGGGCAGTACTATAGACCGCCCATTAGTCACGGTGACGGCATCTGGCTCACTGCTAGATGAAAGCCTCCACCTAGCAGTATGAGAATGTAAACAAAGCAGTGATGCAGCGCAGGACAAAGGGAGCATTGGAGCATGCTGAATGAGTGAAGAAGGGGCTATGCCTGGGTTTAGCTCTGAACCTGGACAACCCTTTTAACCCATTTGTGTCATGGCACAGTGTGGTAAATACACTCCACACTGAACACAGAAGGGAACGGAAAAGATATTAGGCCAGGAACCTAGGGAAAGGGAAATGGTCACACCTATTGAGTCTCTACGCCAAGCCTTGACTGCTAACAGTATGAACAGGCCTTGATGGTAGGAACGTTCATACGCAGGAACCTAAGCCCAATCTCACCCTAACAGGGCCCTGCAGATAGTGTCAGGCCACGGATGGCTTATTCCTTCCCAGATGAAGGATTAGAAGAGATCCCCTTAGGCCTAATATCAGCAGGTAGGAGAAAACAACAAACAACTAAGAAGATTAACTTCCAGAAGTATGCGGATGAGCAGGAACTCAGAGAGAACCAACTCCAGGACTTCCACAAACAAGGAGCTATCAACCGCATAGCATGATGGGTGAGGCCAGACTAAATACAGGAGAAGGAATTACCACTTAAGCTACACCTGAGACAAGAGGTGTGGTCATCCCCAGCAACAACACAGAAAAGTGAAATCCAAGAGGCTGTCAATCACGTGCAGCCAGTCTCCTCGATCTTCTAGTCCCTGTCACAGGCGGGACCGTGACAATGGGTGACAATGGCCCTATATGCAGGGAAAATATGGTATGGGCTGAGGAGCTAATCCTGCTCGAAATTTGTCACAGACTTACTTGTCTGGGCTCCAGCTTCGAAGAGAAGCACTGCTAAGTCATGCCCTCCTGGTGACGCAACAACATAATTAGCAACAGGATGCAATGCTCTTTCTCCCCACAGTGTGCGTGTGCTGGAGGAGACTAGCAGTGGGCTGATTGCTCAGCTGCTTTATTTCTGTGTGCTAGCGTTGTGACTAATGGAGCGCCAAGTCATGACCTATGAGGTTCTGATCCTTGAACTCGGTGCTCTATATAAACCCCTTCCTGGCCATATACCAGTGCCAGTGATAGTCTTGTTTGGCTTCACTAGCTAGGTTCCTGGTTTTCGGATTTGTTTGCGCTTTTGACCTCGGCTTGTCTTTTGACCACTCTCTGTCTCACATGATTTTTACTGTACATCCCGTCTGGTATTTGATCTCGGCTTTTTTTTTGACTACTCCCTTTCTTACATTTTTTTTTACTGCGTTGTCCGCCTGTCCCCATTTTTGTACGACTATCCCTTTGTGTTATTTTTGTCTCTTGGTCTCTGTACCTTTAGTAGCATAGGGACCGTCGAACCGTTGCAGTCTTGCTACATAGGGCTTGAACTGAAAGTCAGGGCTCACTGTCGATGTCTGTCCCTATCTTACAAAATCCCAGCGGTTAGACAGAGGAAGGGTTAATAGTATCACAGTAAGATCACTATACACTGCAATACAGCAGTAATGCAGTGTATAGTGTGAATGATCAAACAATTGGTGGGTTCAAGTTCCCGAGGGGGTTTAAACAAAAATTTAAATAAAAAAAATATTATAAAGCTTACAGATATTAAAAATTCAAAACACCCCCTTTTCCTATTTATCATAAAATTGTTTTAAAAAAGAAACATAATTGTTGTCACCATGTTCATAAATGTCTGGAGTATTAAGATATCATGTTATCCCAATGCCAGAATTGCCATCTTTTGGTCACCTGCCCCCATCTTTTCCTCAACCATTTGAATAAAAAGTGATCAAATAATTGTATGTAGCCTAAAATGGTAACAATATAAACTATGGCTAATGCTAAAAAAAACAGCCCTCACACATCTGCGTTGACTTCAAAATTAAAAAAAGTTCTGAGTGTCAGCATACGGCAACACAAAGCATTTTTTTTCAAAATTTTTTTGGGGGGCCTTCATCGGGCTGTTCTCGGAACTGCCTGCTCCCGGTGACTGCATTTGATTTCAGACCGGCTCCCGGCACAGGCAATGCGGACAAGAATAGGACATGTTCAATTTATTTGCGGAGCCGCAGACCGGAAGATCGGGGTCGCGCTCCGGAAATGAGGATGCGGAGAGCACATAGTGTGCTCTCCGCATCCATTCCGTCCCCATAGAGAATGAATGGGTCCGCACCCATTCCGCAATTTGCGGAGCGGATGCAGACCCATTATATGGACATGTGAATGGAGCCTTACACTGCTTGAAAGCTGCATCATGTAGTGACAGGCAAGCTGATTTAACCAGTCTGTTACTTATCTGCTCCATGCAAAAAGTTTATTTTAGCTTCCATTCCAGTAAATAGTAACTATATGAATTCCTATGCACTGAGCTCCCCTAGTGGTGACTGCAGGCAGCCAGGTTTGTATAAAAGAGAAACAGTAGATTTATCAATGTTAGTTGTCTGGTGTAAATGGACTGAGAAATATGCTGTTAGGAATGTGGCATTTATGAAGCACTTTTTCCAACACAGAAATCAGATAAAGTGGGTGACTTTTTTAATTATATTTTTTTTATTAATTAAAATGTCTAATAAAAAAAGTTAATTTGCCAAAATCTGGGGCGTTGATCTTTGCACTGTCTGGGAACGATTGACACCTGCATACTGGCAAATTGGGTGGAACAGGGTGGGCTATGCTAAGTTTTGCTATGGGGTCCTTCTAGGTCTGTGTATGCTCCTGCATGCTGCCCTCAGTGAGCCAACAGGTGGCCTTTAACCTCCTCCCGTCCGCCTAACGCAGGGATACGTCCTGCGGGCGGTCGGTTTGTTCCTCTTGGACGCATCGGCGCGTCATCTCGCAAGACGCGAGATTTCCTGTGAACGCGCGCACACAGGAGCGCGCGTTCACAGGATCGGAAGGTAAACGAGCTGATCTACAGCCTGCCAGTGGCGATCATTCGCTGGCAGGCTGTAGATGCGATTTTTTTAACCCCTGAAAGGTATATCAGACGCTGTTTTGCTAACAGCGTCTGATATACCTGCTACCTGGTCCTCTGGTGGTCCTTTTTGCTTGGATCGACCACCAGAGGACACAGGCAGCTCTGTAAAGTAGCACCAATCACCACACTACAGTACACCCCCCCCCCTGTCACTTATTAACCCCTGATCACCCCATATAGACTCCCTGATCACCCCCCTGTCATTGATCACCCCCCTGTAAGGCTCCATTCAGACGTCCGTATGTGTTTTGCGGATCCACGGATCCGCAAAACACGGACACCGCGGATCCGCAAAACACGGACACCGGCAATGTGCTTTCCGCATTTTGCGGATCTGCACATTGCCAGAACTATATAGAAAATGCCTTTTCTTGTCCGCAATTGCGGACAAGAATAGGACATTTTCTATAGGCTCTACAAAAAACGCAGTGTTCACCCGATCAGGCCTGATCTTGTGCGCACACTTGCGTTCAGTCCGCCCCACCGCAGTGACAGAAATTTATTTTTTTCTGATCACTGCAAAACCACCGTAAAATCGCTGCGGCACTATAAAGATCACTTTTGAGGGGCATGGCGATTTTTTTCTTTTGGCACAAGTTAGTGGAAATTGATTTTTTCTTTTTATTTTTTCTTACAAAGTCTCATATTCCACTAACTTGTGACAAAAAATTAAATCTCACATGAATTCACCATACCCCTCACGGAATCCAAATGCGTAAAAATTTTTAGACATTTATATTCCAGACTTCTTCTCACGCTTTAGGTCCCCTAAAATGCCAGGGCAGTATAAATACCCCACATGTGACCCCATTTTGGAAAGAAGACACCCCAAGGTATTTCGTGAGGGGCATGGCGAGTTCATGTAAGATTAAATTTTTTGTCACAAGTTAGTGGAATATGAGACTTTGTAAGAGAAAAAAAATATATATACAGTCTTGTGAAAAAATTAGGACACCCTTTGAAAGCATGTGGTTTTTTGTAACATTTTTAATAAATGGTTATTTCATCTCCGTTTCAACAATACAGAGAGATTAAAGTAATCCGACTAAACAAAGAAAACTGAAGAAAAGTCTTTTCAAGATCTTCTGTAAATGTCATTCTACAAAAATGCCTATTCTAACTGAGGAAAAAGATAGGACACCCTTGCCCCTAATAGCGAGTGTTACCTCCTTTGGCTGAAATAACTGCAGTGAGACGGTTCTTGTAGCCATCTACCAGTCTTCGACATCGGTCTGAGGAAATTTTACCCCACTCCTCAATGCAGAACTTTTTCAGCTGTGAGATGTTTGAGGGGTTTCTTGCACGTACAGCCCTTTTCAAGTCACCCCACAGCATCTCAATGGGATTCAAATCTGGACTTTGACTTGGCCATTCCAGGACTCTCCATTTCTTCTTTTTCAGCCAATCTTTGGTTGATTTACTAGTATGTTTTGGGTCATTGTCATGTTGCATGGTCCAGTTCCGCTTCAGCTTTAATTTTCTAACTGATGGTCTCACATGTTCTTCAAGCACCTTCTGATACACAGTAGAATTCATCGTGGATTCTATGATGGTGAGCTGACCAGGTCCTGCTGCAGCAAAGCAGCCCCAAACCATGACACTTCCACCTCCATGCTTCACAGTTGGTATGAGGTTCTTTTCTTGGAATGCTGTGTTTGGTTTACGCCAAACATGTCCTCTGCTGTTGTGTCCAAATAATTCAATTTTGGACTCATCTGTCCAAAGAACATTATTCCAGAAGTCCTGGTCTTTGTCAACTTTATCGCTGGCAAATGTCAGTCTGGCCTCGATGTTTCTCTTGGAAAGCAAAGGTTTCCTCCTTGCACACCTCCCATGCAAGTTAAACTTGTACAGTCTCTTTCTGATTGTAGAGGCATGTACTTCTACATCAACAGTAGCCAGAGCCTGCTGTAGTTCTCGAGATGACACTTTAGGGTTTTTGGATACCTCTTTTAGCATCTTGCGGTCTGCTCTTGGGGTGAACTTGCTGGGGCGACCAGTCCTGGGCATGTTGGCAGTTGTTTTGAAAGCCCTCCACTTGTAGACTATCTTCCGGACAGTGGAATGGCTGATTTCAAAATCTTTTGAGATCTTTTTAAATCCCTTCCCAGACTCATAGGCTGCTACAATCTTTTTTCTGAAGTCCTCTGACAGCTCTTTTGCTCTCACCATGGTGCTCACTCTCACTTCAACAGTCAGGAGCACACCAAACTAAATGTCTGAGGTTTAAATAGGGCAAGCCTCATTCAACATGCAGAGTAACGATCTACTAATTATGTGCACCTGGTGTGATATACCTGTGTGAGATCTGAGCCAATTTAAGAGGGAATACATGTGAGGGTGTCCTATCTTTTTCCTCAGTTAGAATAGGCATTTTTGTAGAATGACATTTACAGAAGATCTTGAAAAGACTTTTCTTCAGTTTTCTTTGTTTAGTCGGATTACTTTAATCTCTCTGTATTGTTGAAACGGAGATGAAATAACCATTTATTAAAAATGTTACAAAAAACCACATGCTTTCAAAGGGTGTCCTAATTTTTTCACATGACTGTATATCATTTTCCGCTAACTTGTGCCAAAAAAAAAATATTCTAGGAACTCGCCATGCCCCTCACGGAATACCTTGGGGTGTCTTATTTCTAAAATGGGGTCACTTGTGGGGTATTTATACTGTCCTGGCATTTTAGGGGCCCTAAAGCGTGAGAAGTAGTTTGGAATCCAAATGCGTAAAAAATGCCCTGTGAAATCCTAAAGGTACTCATTGGAATTTGGGCCCCTTTGTATGTGGTATTGCCGTACTCAGGAGAAGTAGGGCAATGTGTTTTGGGGTGTATTTTTACATATACCCATACTGTGTGTGAGAAATATCTCTGTAAAATGACAACTTTGTATAAAAAAAATGGGAAAAGTTGTCTTTTACAGAGATATTTATCTCACCCAGCATGGGTATATGTAAAAATACACCTCAAAACACATTGCCCTACTTCTTCTGAGTACGGCGATACCACATGTGTGACACTTTTTTGCAGCCTAGGTGCGCAAAGGGGCCCAAATTCCAATGAGAATCTTTACGATTTCACAGGGCATTTTTTACGCATTTGGATTCCAAACTACTTCTCACGCTTTAGGGCCCCTAAAATGCAAGAGCAGTATAAATACCCCACAAGTGACCCCATTTTAGAAAGAAGACACCTCAAGGTATTCCGTGAGGGGTATGGTGAGTTCATGTAAAATTTAATTTTTTGTCACAAGTTAGTGGAATATGAGACTTTGTAAGAAAAATATATATATACACTGCGTGCAGAATTATTAGGCAAATGAGTATTTTGACCACATCATCCTCTTTATGCATGTTGTCTTACTCCAAGCTGTATAGGCTCGAAAGCCTACTACCAATTAAGCATATTAGGTGATGTGCATCTCTGTAATGAGAAGGGGTGTGGTCTAATGACATCAACACCCTAAATTAGGTGTGCATAATTATCCTTTCCTTTGGCAAAATGGGTCAAAAGAAGGACTTGACAGGCTCAGAAAAGTCAAAAATAGTGAGATATCTTGCAGAGGGATGCAGCACTCTTAAAATTGCAAAGCTTCTGAAGCGTGATCATCGAACAATCAAGCGTTTCATTCAAAATAGTCAACAGGGTCGCAAGAAGCGTGTGGAAAAACCAAGGCGCAAAATAACTGCCCATGAACTGAGAAAAGTCAAGCGTGCAGCTGCCAAGATGCCACTTGCCACCAGTTTGGCCATATTTCAGAGCTGCAACATCACTGGAGTGCCCAAAAGCATAAGGTGTGCAATACTCAGAGACATGGCCAAGGTAAGAAAGGCTGAAAGACGACCACCACTGAACAAGACACACAAGCTGAAACGTCAAGACTGGGCCAAGAAATATCTCAAGACTGATTTTTCTAAGGTTTTATGGACTGATGAAATGAGAGTGAGTCTTGATGGGCCAGATGGATGGGCCCGTGGCTGGATTGGTAAAGGGCAGAGAGCTCCAGTCCGACTCAGACGCCAGCAAGGTGGAGGTGGAGTACTGGTTTGGGCTGGTATCATCAAAGATGAGCTTGTGGGGCCTTTTCGGGTTGAGGATGGAGTCAAGCTCAACTCCCAGTCCTACTGCCAGTTTCTGGAAGACACCTTCTTCAAGCAGTGGTACAGGAAGAAGTCTGCATCCTTCAAGAAAAACATGATTTTCATGCAGGACAATGCTCCATCACACGCGTCCAAGTACTCCACAGCGTGGCTGGCAAGAAAGGGTATAAAAGAAGAAAATCTAATGACATGGCCTCCTTGTTCACCTGATCTGAACCCCATTGAGAACCTGTGGTCCATCATCAAATGTGAGATTTACAAGGAGGGAAAACAGTACACCTCTCTGAACAGTGTCTGGGAGGCTGTGGTTGCTGCTGCACGCAATGTTGATGGTGAACAGATCAAAACACTGACAGAATCCATGGATGGCAGGCTTTTGAGTGTCCTTGCAAAGAAAGGTGGCTATATTGGTCACTGATTTGTTTTTGTTTTGTTTTTGAATGTCAGAAATGTATATTTGTGAATGTTGAGATGTTATATTGGTTTCACTGGTAAAAATATATAATTGAAATGGGTATATATTTTTTTTTTGTTAAGTTGCCTAATAATTATGCACAGTAATAGTCACCTGCACATACAGATATCCCCCTAAAATAGCTAAAACTAAAAACAAACTAAAAACTACTTCCAAAAATATTCAGCTTTGATATTAATGAGTTTTTTGGGTTCATTGAGAACATGGTTGTTGTTCAATAATAAAATTAATCCTCAAAATTACAACTTGCCTAATAATTCTGCACTCCCTGTATATATTAAAAAAATCTTTTTCTGCTAACTTGTGACAAAAAATAAAAACTTCCATGAACTCACTATGCCCATCAGCGAATACCTTAGGGTGTCTACTTTCCGAAATGGGGTCATTTGTGGGGTGTTTCTACTGTCTGGGCATTGTAGAACCTCAGGAAACATGACAGGTGCTCAGAAAGTCAAAGGGCCAGATTTATCATTACTCTGACAGCTCACTCCACTTTAACATATGGCTAAAGTCAGTTTTAGCCAAGTCAGATTTATGATCGGCCCTTTAAGACTGTAATAAATGTGGTTTGACGGTAGCAGTTTATCCGTCAGTAAGCAGCTTTACAAAAGTCGCACATCTTTACGAAAAAGTCGCACGTTTTTATGAAAAAGTCGCATGTTTTATTAAAAAGTCTCATAAGATAAGCATTGTCCTCACTGGAGTGAAATTGCGACTTTCTTGCGACTTTTTAAATAGTCCCAATAGTAAATCTGTCTAGAGATTAATTTACATAAGAAAACACGCCCACTTTCAGAAAACTGGCGAGCATAGTGCAGAGCAGAAAAAAGTCGCAAATTTGTGCGCAGTTTTAGCGTTTGGGACTTTTTCACTCCATTATTCTGACCTGAGCTAATGATAAATCTGGCCCAAAGTGCGTGAATTCACATTTTTGCACCATAGTTTGTAAACGCTATAACTTTTACCCAAACCAATAAATATACACTTATTGCATTTTTTTTTATCAAAGACATGTAGAACAATACATTTAATAATTAAATAATATTTAGAGAAAAATGTATATATAAATGTAGTTATATTTGAAAAATTTTACAACAGAAAGTGAAAAATGACATTTTCGGTCAATTTCGATTAATATAAAAAAAAGTAAAAATGTCAGCAGCAATGAAATACCACCAAATGAAAGCTCTATTAGTGAGAAGAAAAGGAGGTAAAATTCATTTGGGTGGTAAGTTGTATGACCGAGCAATAAACCGTAAAAGTAGTGTAGTGCAGAATTGTAAAAAGTGGTCTGGTCATTAAGGGGGTTTAAGCTAGGGGAGCTGAGGTGGTTAAAATATGAAGTCTCTCCAACTGAATGCTCTTATACTATACCTTTATAGGCATTGTTTTAATAAGGTAGGTAGTGGTTATCATGGGGGAAAGGGTCTCAAGACTGGAACCATGTTATGTATGTAATAGTGATCATGAGCATGTTCTCAAGACTGGAGCTATGTATGGTAGGTAATACTGATCACGGGGGTGGGAAGGTTCTCAAGAGTAGAGCTATGTAAGGTAGATAGTAGTGGAGGTTCCCATAGACTGGAGTTATGTAATGTAGGTAGTAGTGATCATTGGGGGAAGGTTCTCAAGAGAAGAGCTATGTAAGGTAGGTAGTAGTGATCATTGGGGGAAGGTTCTCAAGAGAAGAGCTATGTAAGGTAGGTAGTAGTCATCATTGGGGGAAGGTTCTCAAGAGTAGAGCTATGTAAGGTAGGTAGTAGTCATCATTGGGGGAAGGTTCTCAAGAGAAGAGCTATGTAAGGTAGATAGTAGTGGAGGTTCCCATAGACTGGAGTTATGTAATGTAGGTAGTAGTGATCATTGGGGGAAGGTTCTCAAGAGAAGAGCTATGTAAGGTAGGTAGTAGTGATCATTGGGGGAAGGTTCTCAAGAGAAGAGCTATGTAAGGTAGGTAGTAGTGATCATTGGGGGAAGGTTCTCAAGAGTAGAGCTATGTAAGGTAGGTAGTAGTCATCATTGGGGGAAGGTTCTCAAGAGTAGAGCTATGTAAGGTAGGTAGTAGTCATCATTGGGGGAAGGTTCTCAAGAGAAGAGCTATGTAAGGTAGGTAGTAGTCATCATTGGGGGAAGGTTCTCAAGAGAAGAGCTATGTAAGGTAGGTAGTAGTCATCATTGGGGGAAGGTTCTCAAGAGAAGAGCTATGTAAGGTAGGTAGTAGTCATCATTGGGGGAAGGTTCTCAAGAGAAGAGCTATGTAAGGTAGGGAGTAGTCATCATGGGGGAAGGTTCTCAAGAGAAGAGCTATGTAAGGTAGGTAGTAGTGATCATTGGGGGAAGGTTCTCAAGAGTAGAGCTATGTAAGGTAGGTAGTAGTCATCATTGGGGGAAGGTTCTCAAGAGAAGAGCTATGTAAGGTAGGTAGTAGTCATCATTGGGGGAAGGTTCTCAAGAGAAGAGCTATGTAAGGTAGGTAGTAGTCATCATTGGGGGAAGGTTCTCAAGAGAAGAGCTATGTAAGGTAGGTAGTAGTCATCATTGGGGGAAGGTTCTCAAGAGAAGAGCTATGTAAGGTAGGTAGTAGTCATCATTGGGGGAAGGTTCTCAAGAGAAGAGCTATGTAAGGTAGGTAGTAGTCATCATTGGGGGAAGGTTCTCCATACTGGAGCCACAGTATATAAGGTAAGTAGAAATGATCAAAGGGGCAATGTTATAAAGACTGGAGCTATGTAAGGTAGATAGTAGTATCATGGGAGGAGGTTCTCAAGACCAAAGTTATGTAATGTGGGTAGTAGTGATCACTGAGAGAAGGTTCTCAAGAACTTCACACGTCTGTGTGATGACATCTGTGACAAGATGGTCAGTGGTTCATCCGGGAAGATGTCTGTGAAGGATCCGTGTTTCGTCCACGTGTCCGATTTATGCCCTTTGTGTGTCATCCGTGTTCCATGTACACTGCTGGGCCGAAGATTAATTTCCAGAACATATCCTCGCAACAATCCTTGAAAACCAGGGACCAAAACATGCATGGCATCTGAGTTGTCTGTGGTTTTCATGGACCTATAGACTAAAATGTGTGTGAGAGATCCATAATCACAGTCAGTGTCACAAATGGGCCATGTGGTGTCACCACTGATGTGTGAATACATCCATGGATATGTGTGCTGTCCCTGGATACCTCTGTGACTCAGGCATGATGTAAGGTAGCTAGTTGTGTTCATGGGGGTCAGGTTTGGAGCTATTTAAGGTAGGTAGTCTTGATTATGGGGGCAGTTTCTGAAGACTGGAGCCCCTCGAACTTGTACAGAAGTCTTTCTTGCTGAATCTTCTGGAGCTCCTCACGTTTGCTGTAGGGGGTTAATCCAATTCCCAAGTCTACCAAGCCACGCCTCATGACTGGAGCCGCGCACGCCCACCCCCGGCCGGCAAGCCCTGGCCGCGAGTGGGGTGTACGCATGCGCGCCGCCTCCCCAGCAGTCGCGGGGCCGAGCAGAGTGATCGCACTTCCGGTCTGGTGTCATGGCGTCTTTTCGGTGATGGCCGAGGGGAGAGCGCGATAGCGGGGAGGAGGAGAGGAGGGGGCGGCGGGAGGAGGTGGAGGCGGCGGTGGTGGCGGCGGAGGTGGAGGAAGGGGGGAAACAGAGGAGGTGGAATAATCAGCAGCTGTTACGGTTACTGTCATCATCATCACCTCCCCTCCGGCGGCCTGTGATCCCCGGAAAGAGGAGGAAGGGGGAGACCCCGGGCCGGGGCGATGGCGGCTCACAAGCCGGTAGAATGGGTGCAAGCCGTGGTGAACCGCTTCGAAGAGCAGGTAATTGGGATGGTTACTTGGGTACCGGGAAGAGGGAGGAGGAAGGGAGTGTTGCTATGGAGGAGGCTGCTGGTGATGGAGAGCTGAGGGGCTCCTGGACTTCTGGGGGTGCCCCCTGCCTGGCATCGTCTCAGGCCTGGAGTGTGCACTGCAGGTCCCAGCAATGCTCTGGCCTTGGTGTGGATACATGATGTGCCTGGAGGGCCAGGACATTGTCACCCATGGCACACTTGACAGCCTGGCATGAGCACCCTATGCTCTCCTTCCGACTTCATGGTCTCCTGAATGTGGTGGACACGTAAGGACCTTCTGTATTGCTGGTTGTTGTAGTGCCTGGCTATTTGACACTCATCCTAATCACTCTGCCACTCTTTACTTTCTCCATTATGCCACAGCTTGGCAGCGGTAGGTCAATGCTCTCCGCCGTTTGGGGTGGTTTTCTATTGACACCTAGTTTTTGGGTCACTTTGGCTTCTAACTTGCACCTAAAGTGTTTTTTATCCATTTTTCAACTTTAGATTCAATGATGATGTCAGAATGGGGAAATGTTCTAATGACTCTAGTAGAAGAGGGAAGAGCTTCTCTACCTGCTGTTATGTGCTCATCCTGACACTTCTAGGGTGTTCTCCTTGAAGAATTGTAGGGTACCACCACGTGGTCAGGTTTCTGCATGATGTTCTAGAAGCCAAAATCGGGAGTGGATCATAAAAGAAGAGAAAGTATAAAGGACAGATATGACTTCTCATCTTTTTTTTATTCACTCCTGGTCCTGGCCTTGACCGTGTGGTCGTGCTCTTAGAGATTGTGTTGTGATAAATTCTTATTTTCTATCATGTTGATGGATGTAGTATTAGATGACGTGGCCTTTGCTTAACGCGATAATGGATTGAGGCTTGCTGGTGTAGGTCAGGAACCATATCATCATTGGGGATTGAGCGGCATCTTCACATGATCCCTCCGTTCTCTATTAATCTATGGAGGAACCATTCATAGATCCTGTCCAAGGGTCTCCTGATTCTTTACTAAGGTTCTACATCTAGATGTCTAGGGGAATTGAAGTAGACATTCACCCGGATATTCATTGTTGCATAACTATTAGAGCCTCCATAAATATTTTGTATCAAACCCCTCGTTGTCTTTATCAAATGCTCGATGGAGCTGTGGTGGAAGCCCCAGTAGAGTCAGCAAATGATGAAGATGCTGAGAATTTGTAGCCTGGATGAGATCCTGGGTTGATCACCTGTTGCTTCTGGGACAAGAGTTTGTGTATGATGGCTGTTTTTAGGCTGGTGTTGCATATTTTCAAAATTCAGCATGCCTTATGGATGATTGATTTATTTAAAAAAAAAAATATTCTGATGTTTTTCCCCAGACTTCTTTTTAGGGAAAATAAATCCTGAAAAAACAAAAAACAAAACAAAAAAAACCGTGAAAAATGTGTCATTAGAAAAACAGCACAAACCAAAACCAAAATACATGTATTTTTTAATTTTTTTTTTTAAGCCAAAAACAATTGTGGCATAAAATGATGTGAAGGAGGTCTTTAGGGTAAGTTCACACTGTGGATGTGACGTCTGTGCTGAACGCCCCAGTTCATGCCAGCGATAGATTTGTCACATGTCCATTCTTGTCACGGAGATTTGACCTGTGGATGTACTCTTAAAGAGGACCTTTCACCGATTCTTACACTATGAACTAACTATACAGACATGTAGAGCGGCGTCCGGGGATCTCACTGCACTTACTATTATCCCCGGGCGCCGCTCCGTTCTGCCGTTATGCCCTCCGGTATCTCCGCTCACTAAGTTATAGTAGGCGGAGATACCAGTCCCTAAGTTATGGTAGGCGGAGTCTGCCCTAGTGCTGGCCAATCGCAGCGCAGAGCTCACAGCCTGGGAGGTTATTTTCTCCCAGGCTGTGAGCTCTGCAATGCGATTGGCCAGCGCTAGGGCAGACTCCGCCTACCATAACTTAGGGAACGGAGATACCGGAGGGCATAGCAGGAGAACGGAGCGGCGCCTGGGGATAATAGTAAGTGCAGTGAGATCCCCGGGCGCCGCTCTACATGGCTGTATACTTAGTTCATAGGGTAAGAATCGGTGAAAGGTCCTCTTTAAAGGGGGGTTCCATGGTAGCGACGCTGCAGAAACGAGAGCCGTTCACTACACAAGTGATGGAGCTGTAGTTCCAGTGTGGAAGCTTCTCCTGAGGCTAGGTCATCAATATTCAAATCCTAGAGAACCCCTTAAAGGGGTTGTTCCATTACAAGGTCTTATCATGTTCTCCTGTTTGAATGTAGAGGTGGACAAGCATGCGTCTCGCCTCTCCATTCCTCTATCGGCTATCTCCGGCCGTAGAGATGAATGGAGCAGCAGTGCGCATGCTCAACCTGACACTAATCATTTTGGGGTTTCCCCCCCCCCCCCTGTGGTGCGGGGCCGCTGTTCTCATGGTCAGTGGGGTGACATCCTGAAATAACCAGGATACCCCTTTAAAGAAAATCTATAGAAATGCATAGGAAACGTAATTAGTCTTTTGCAGACGTTCTGCATCGTTTTCGCTCACGCCCTCCTGTTGTGAAGCGGTTTCTTCTGGCATATTATGGCCGTGTTGGAGCATGTGACTGGGCTACTTTCATACTCCATCCTTAGGGCTCATGCACATGACCGTATGTATTTTGCTGTCTGCAAAACACGGATCTGCAAAAAAATCCTGATGACATCCACGTGACATCTGTGTTACATCAGTTTTTTTTTTTTTTGCAGACTAGACGGACAAGAATAGGACATATTCTATTTTTTGGCGGAACGGACATGCGGACATAAGGATACGGAACGCACACAGAGTCATTTCCGTTTTTGCAGCCCAGTTGAAATAAGTGGTTCTGCATATGGGCCAAAAAAAATAAACAGAACGGACATAGACAAAAAATATGTTAGTGTGCATTCCCGAAAAAAATAGAGCATGTCCTATTCTTGTCCGCAATTGCGGACAAGATTAGGCATTTTCTATTATAGTGCCGGCTATGTGCGGAACGCACATTGCCGGTGTCCATGTTTTGCCGATCCGTGGATGTGTGAATGGACCCTTAATCTAAGGCCTCTTTCACACGACCCTATGGCTTTTTCAGTGTTTTGCGGTCCGTTTTTTTCCCCCCGTTTATAGGCTGTTTTTTGCGTTCCGTATATGGAACCATTCATTTTAATGGTTCCGCAAAAAAAACGCAATGTACTCCGTATGCATTTCGTTTCCGTTTTTCCGTTCTGTTGGCAGATAGAACATATCCGATTATTGTCCGCAAATCACGTTTTGTGGCTCTATTCAAGTCAATGGGCCCGCTAAAAAAACAGAACACATACGGAAATGCATCCGTATGTCTTCCGTATCCGTTCTGTTTTTGCGGAACCATCTATTGAAAATTTTATGCCCAGCCCAATTTTTTTCTATGTAATTACTGTATATGCCATACGGAAAAACAGAACAGAAAAGGAAACAAAAAACGGAACAATGGATCCGTGAAAAACGGACTGCAAAACACTGAAAAAGCCATCCGGTCGCGTGAAAGAGGCCTAAAGCTCGTTGGAAAATGTGCCGAATTTAAGTGTTACAGTCACAGACCCTAAATTTGAACTTTGCATCGGAAAAGGAAATTCCAGTCTATGCCAGGTTTGAGCGTGTGCAGGTCTGACCTATAATTTATGCCAGATTCTGGAGTAAATTGTAGGAAATCTGACGGGTCATGCACTCTCCTGTTAAGCCCTGTCTACTTTTCTGGCCCATAAGTGCATTGGGCCGTATTCACATGTCAGTGAATCACGGACGTCTGCTCTCTGTATTCTCCATGGATAGCGCACGTATCCATTGACACATCCATGATTTATTGCGGTCCGGGGGTCCCTGGTTACTTCAGGGAAGCATGCCCTATTTTTGTCCATGTTTACGGATCTGTCACGCCCATTATAGTTTAAAGGTCCGTGAAAAAACAGACACAACACAGATGGCATTCGTTTTTCTTGCGTGTTTCACAAATCTTTGCTAGGAGACGCTTTAAAATTAATTTTCAGCTGAGCAGCGTCTGTGGAATACGGATGACACACGGAGGGCAAAAAACGGATACATGGACGCTTCACGGACATCTTCACAGAGGGACCACTAACCATCTTGTCACTGATGTTATCACAGACGTGTGAATGGGGCCTAATGCTGCAAATATGGTGTGTGCCATAAAGTGTGACTTTTTTACCCTGTCAGTTTCCTAAATATTCCTTTGTGTGTGACGATGAAGGAAGCAGAGACAAGGGCCTGGTGACCTGTGACTCCTTCTGTGGCCATATTATAGATGGCAGTGCCCTTGGCAGGGAGTGTGGCACTGCAAACCGCAAAGTGAGACTAGTTCAATCAAAGGCATACTAGTGAGACTCTTTAAAGGAGTTTTCCAGTAATAATGACATTTTCTCTACTGCCCACAGCCTACCTGCGAACACTGAAGATTCATATTCATCTGCTCCGGTTCTGTTCTCCGCACTACCTCCCCTGTGTCCATCTTCCTTTCCCCGGAGTGTTTACATCTGGCACTGCATGGTCACGTGCTCCGCTGCAGCCAATCACCGGCTTCAGTGATGAGATGCTGCTTGTGGCCACCTCACCACTGAAGCCAGTTATTGGCTGCAGCCGCACAAGTGACCATGTCCATAAACCACCGCGTATAAACAGTGTGGGGACTGGAGCGCCGGGGAGCGCGACTGTATGTATTTTCTAGTCTGCAAACTGCAGATCCACAAAATACGGCTATCGGCCATGTGTGCAGCTTTTTCCACAGGCTCAGTAGTAGAAACGCCTGTTCTTGTCCACAAAATGGGCAAGAATAAGACATGTTCTATAACTTGGGGGATGGACGTGGATGGGGACAGCACACTCATAACTAGAGATGAGCGAATCGACTTCGGATGAAACATCTGAAGTCGATTCGCATAAAACTTTGTTCTAATACTGTACGGAGCAGGAGCTTTGTACAGTATTAGAATGTATTGGCTCTGATGAGACAAAGTTATTGCTCCGCGAAGTCTCGCGAGACTTCGGGTAATAACGTCATAAATGAATTTATACTGTAAAAAAACATTTCCCTAACTCGGGTTCCGTTCCAAGTGGTACCTTGGAACCGAACCTGAGTTTGGGAAATGTTTTTTTACAGTATAAATTTCAGAAGTTATTATGTGAAGTCTCCCGAGACTTCGCCAAGTGATAAGTTTGGCTCATCAGAGCTAATACATTCTAATACTGTGCGGAGCTCCTGCTCAATACAGTATTAGAACAAAGTTTTATGCGAATCGACTTCAGATGTTTCATCCAAAGGCGATTCGCTCATCTCTACTCATAACATTCATGTGCAGTCCTAATTTATTGTGGCACCATATAAAAGAATTTGTCCGTATGTGATACGCAAAAAATGCAGCAGAAGAAAATTGGAAAGCCTAAGGCTGGTTTCACATGGGCGTTGCGGGAACACCCACGATTTTTCCCGCGCGAGTGCAAAACATTGTAATGCGTTTTGCACGCGCGTGAGAAAAATCGCGCATGTTTGGTACCCGAACTTTTTCACAGAAGTTCTGGCTTGTGATCGGTGTTCTGTAGATTGTATTATTTTCCCTTATTAGGCTACTTTCACACTTGCGTTCAGAGCGGGTCCGTCTGGTATCTGCACAGACGGATCCGCTCCTATAATGCAAACGCTTAGATCCGTTCAGAACGGATCCGTTTGCATTACCATGAACAAAAAAAAAAAAAAATTTTTTTAATTTTTTTTTGTTCATGATAATGCAAACGGATCCGTTTTGACTTTACATTGAAAGTCAATGGGGGACGGATCCGTTTAAAAATTAAGCCATATTGTGTCAACTTCAAACTGATCCGTCCCCATTGACTTACATTAGTCTGGACGGACTTAGTCTGGACTTTCATAAGTCTGGACGGATCCGTTTGCCTCCGCACGGCCAGGCGGACACCCGAACGCTGCAAGCTGCGTTCAGGTGTCCGTCTGCTGAGCGGAGCAGAGGACAAACGGTGCCAAACTGATGCATTCTGAGCGGATCCGCATCCATTCAGAATGCATTAGGGCTGGACGGATCCGTTCGGGGCCGCTTGTGAGCCCCTTCAAACGGAACTCACAAGCGGAGCCCCGACGCTAGTGTGAAAGTAGCCTAACATGGTTATAAGGGAAAATAATAGCATTCTGAATACAGACTGCATAGTAAAAAAGCGCTGGGAAAATAAGGGAAAATAATAATGATCGGGTCTCCATCCCGATCGTCTCCTAGCAACCGTGCGTGAAAATCGCACCGCATCCGCACTTGCTTGTGGATGCTTGCGATTTTCACGCAACCCCATTCACTTCTATGGGGCCTGCGTGAAAAACGCAGAATATAGAGCATGCTGCGATTTTTCACGCAACGCACAAGTGATGCGTGAAAATCACCGCTCATCTGAACAGCCCCATAGAAATGAATGGGTCGGTATTCAGTGCGGGTGCAATGCATTTACCTCACGCATCGCATCCGCGTGGAATACTCGCCCGTGTGAAAAGGGCCTAAGACCTCATTCACATTTCTGTGTCCGCTTGCAGTCCATAGAAAATCAATGCGTGAAGGATCCGTGTTCCTTTTTTACTGCCCCCGTACGTCATCCATATTCCACGGACACTGCTCAGCTGTAAATAAATTTCCACAGCATCTCCTATCAGTGGGCAGTGAAAAATGGACCGAACACGGTACCATCTGTGTTGGGTCAGTGGCTTTTCACAGACGCACAGGGGGACATTTATCAAACTGGGGTAAAGTAGAACTGGCTTCAGATTCCACTTTTCATTTTTGACACATTAAAATCGATGGGTACGTGTGCTCTCCACAGAAAATGCAGAAGGCAGACGTCGGTAAAAAACATAAATGTGAACGAGACCTGAGGTATTCAGTCAGTGATTTCCATCAGTGATTGTGGGCCCAAACCTGGTGCGGCTCTATACACAGAACAGGTGCAGATCTTTCCCTTAGGGTCCATTCACACGGCCGTGTGTGTTTTGCGGATCCATGAATCCGCAAAACACGGACAACGGCATTTTGCGGACCGCACATCGCCGGAACTTAATAGAAAATGCCTATTCTTGTCCGCAATTTTGGACAAGAATAGGACATGTTCTATATTTTTTGGGAACGGAATTGCGGACCCGGAAGTGCGGATCCGCAATTCCGGATCCGGGCAACACATCGTGCTGCCCAATAGAAATAAATGGGTCCGCAATTCCGTTCCGCAAAATGCAGAACGAAATTGCGGACGCGTGAATGGACCCTTGTACCTTATGTCTGTGGAGGCTCCACTCCTGGTTTTGGCTCACAATCACTGACCAAATTACTGACCAAAACACTGACGTGTGAAAGAGGTCTCAATTGGCTAAAACGGGCTAATTTTGATGGTTTAACTAATGGTTGTGTTAGAACAAGTTGGAAGCAGCGTATTGGAGCATATTTGGGCTGTACTAAGCTATCAGCACCTGTCAAAAAAGAATTCCTTAGGAAATCCTGATTAATAACTATGGGAAAATTCTGTTTTCTTTTTTTTATTTTTATTGGCACTTCATCATTAGAAGGGGATATAAAAGGCCCTAAACTGTATTGTTGTGGCACGTAAATCTGGCCTCTTGCACGCGACAGTATATTCGGTCTGCATCCTATCCGCTTTTTTTGCGGGTCAGATTTGGACCCATGTGCTGTCCGCATCTGTATGTCCGTTCCGTGCCACCTGCAAAAAATAACATGTCCTAATCTTGTCTATTTTGCGGACAGGGATAGGACTGCAGGATGCACCCGACCAGTATCCGTGCTCTGCGTATCCACAATTTGCGGACTGCAAAACAGGCCACAGCCATGGGCTACACAGTGACATACAGTATATAGTGTGACCTTGCATCAAATTACCATCAGTGTGACGCAATGCTGTTGGATTTTTGATCGCAAGTCGCACGAGATTTTGCCATCATAGATCACAATGCAAGTTGGGTGTGACTGCGCCATTTTAGAATTTGGTTGTTTATTTACAGCCTAGCCACAGCTCTAAAATAGTCACACAAATGGTATTCTGCTGTTTTGAGACTTGCTGTCGCGCAGCACATGTCATCGTTTATCCCCAGCCTAAATCTCATCACATAGTAAAAAATACAATGCAACAGCACTCTGCAAACCAAATAAAGTACACAAAAGTATTCTAATGCTGTGCTTATTATGTCAATTAGAGATGCTTGGCAAATACATGTTGTACAAAATTATTTGGGCCCGTTTGCCACACGTCAAGGCGATCTCTGTAAGGCCCCTTTCACACGGGCGAGTTTTCTGCGCGGGTGCAATGTATGAGGTGAAGGCATTGCACCCGCACTGAATCCGGACCCATTCATTTCTATGGGGCTGTGCATGTGAGCGGTGATTTTCACGCATCACTTGTGCATTGCGTGAAAATTGCAGCAAGCTCTATTTTGTGCAGTTTTTCACGCAACGCAGTTCTTATAGAAGTGCGGATGCGGTGCGATTTTTCACGCACAGTTGCTAGGAGACGATCGGGAAGGGGACCCGATCATTATTATTTTCCCTTATAACATGGTTATAAGGGAAAATAATAGCATTCTTAATACAGAATGCATAGTATAATAGGGCTAAAGGTGTTAAATTTTTTTTTAAAATAATTTAACTCGCCTTAATCCACTTGTTCGCACAGCCCGGCTTCTCTTCTTTCTTCAGGACCTGGGTACAGGACCTTTGATGACATCACTGCGCTCATCACATGGTCCATCACCATTGTGCTGGATCATGTGATGAGCGCAGTGACGTCACCACAGGTCCTTTTCCTCACAGATGAAGGCAGAAGAGAAGCCGGGCTGCGCGAACAAGTGGATTAAGGTGAGTTAAATTATTATTTTTTTTTTTTTAACCCCTCCAGCCCTATTGTACTATGCATTCTGTATTCAGAATGCTATTATTTTCCCTTATAACCATGTTACAATCTACACAACACCTAACCCAAACCCGAACTTCTGTGAAGAAGTTCGGGTACCAAACATGCTGATTTTTCTCATGCGCGTGCAAACCGCATTAAAATGTTTTGCACTCGCGCGTAAAAATCATTTTCCCGCAACACACCCGCATCTTATCCGGGCCAAAAACATGTCGCCTGTGTGAAAGAGGCCTAAGGGTACTTTCACACTATCGTTTTTCTTTTCCGGCACTGAGTTCCGTCCTAGGGACTCTGTACCGGAAAAGAACTGATCAGGCATATCCCCATGCATTCTGAATAGAGAGTAATCCGTTCAGGATGCATCAGGATGTCTTCAGTTCAGTCTTTTTGACTTTTCAGGACCGAGATAATACCGCAGCATGCTGCGGTTTTATCTCCGGCACAAAAAACTGAACACTTGCCTGAATGCATTTTTTTCTTATAGGAATGTATTAGTGCCAGATCCAGCATTAAAATTGCCGCATTGACAGATCCGGTATTCCAGTCTGCACATGCGCAGACCTTTTAAAATAGTGAAAAAAATAAATTGCAGTGGTATTGCAATGCATTTTTCAGACTGATCAGGATCTTGATCAGTCTGAAAAATGTCTGATCAGTCAGAAAAAATGACATGCGTTTGCATACAGTTTGCCCGATCAGGCAGGCAGTTCAGGCAACGGGACTGTCTGCCGGAATCGAACAACGCAAGTGTGAAAGTACCCTAAGACAGGAACCTAACACTAAATTCTACCTGTTATGTACAAAATGTATTTGCCAAGCATCTCCAATTTACATAATAAGCGTAGCATTAGAATACTTTTTTGTACTTTGGTTTGCAGAGTGCTGTTGCATTTAGGGCTGCAGTAAACGATTATTTTAGTAATCGAGTATTCTATCGATTATTTTTTACGATTGAGTACTCTAATAAAAAAAATGAATTAATAGACTGTTTTCCTTTATAAAAACTCATCAGACCCGAACACCCTTTGTTCCCCCCTGTGCGATCAGCCCAAGTGCATCAGTTCCCCCAGTGCCTTCAGCTCTCCCCCACCCCAGTGCCATCAGCTCTGTTCCCTTAGTGCCTTCAGCTGTCCCCCACCCCAGTGTCTTCGGCTACACTGCCCCAGAGCCATCAGCCCCTCCATGCCATCCATTGCCATGTCCCCCACTCCCCCAGTGCCGTCGGATCAGCCCCTCCATGCCCCCCAGTGCCGTCGGATCAGCCCCTCCATGCCCCCCTTGCAGTAATAGCAAGCGCCTTAGTTGCATTGTATTTTTTACTTTGTGCACCTGCGCATTGGGTTGTGCTGACTGACCCCCTTTAAATCTCATCACACATCAAGGCTGCATGCCACGGATCGACAAAATGTGGACTCTTATAGCCACAATGCAGACCAGAATAAGACCTGATCTATAATTTGTAGAACGGCCACACGCATCCGTAAAAAAAATACTGATGTGTGCATGGCCCCAAAGAAAGGAATGCATCAGTGTGTTATCCGCAAAAATGCAGATAACGCAGGGATGGAAAATCTGGGCTATGTAAACATTGCTGGACCTTGGTCTCCACATCCGTACACTTGATTTACCCATTTTTCTGGACTGTTCCTGGCTTCTGCGCAGGCGCTTAAGTGACTAAACAGGTTCAACTAATGGACAGATACAAGAGTCTGGGGGTCATTTATGTAACTGGTGTCAAGTAGAACTGGCTTGGTTACCCATAGCAACCTATGAGATTCCACCTTTCATTTTCCAAAGGAGCTGTCAAAAATGAAATAAGGAATCTGATTGGTTGCTATGGGCAACTAAGCCAGTACTACTTTACACCAGTTTAATAAACGACCCATTGTGTTTCTAGATATATGGAAGTCTTGCATGCCTTATGGGAAAATGGTCCTGGTTCTATTTGTGTTGCTAGAAATGACATTGAATTGATCTGGATTGCGCCTTTCCTGCATTAGCACGTGGTGGGGCAGATCTCCTAATCCTGTGATGGTTGATGTGGTGCAGCGATGGACGCTTCTCTCTGACTCTGTACAACTATTGGTTGGCTCACAATGAGAGACTTTTACACCAGAATGGTCACCTCTTAGGTCATTGTCCAGAAAAAATGTAGAAACCCAAGATGTACCTATTTGCGCCACTTTTTTAGACTGATTTTTGGTTGACACTCGAAATGAGCGAATTTCATGTTGGGAAATTCGTTCACGCTTCGTTTTGGTGGTAAAGGCAGAATTGCGTTATGAACTCTCCTGCATAATAGAAACGGGACGGATCCGCTTTGCAGCCTATAGACTTCTAGTATGACGGAGTGAATAACGGAATGCCTCTAAAGGCATTCCGTTATACATTCCATCATAGAATTGCGTTATGGTCCGTGGTAACGGAATCCATAGCGCAATTCTGCTTTTACCACCAAACGAAGCGTGAACGAATTGTCAAAATATGAAATTCGCTCATCTCTGGTTGACACACTAGTAAATCTAGGCCTACGTTTTTTTTCCTTTAGAGATGCTGGTTGCATGTAGACCACTGCTACTGTGGTTACTATAAATCTGACCTGTTAAAAATGAACGCCGCCTGATAACAGTACTGATTATTGCATAGAGGTGTTTAGCTGCCATGTTCCATAAGGAGTCATGTATCCATTCGATATCCGTGTTTTACAGATTTGCGGTGTGCATGAGGCTGTTGTGCCATTCCACTAGTATTCTTACGAGACGTTTATGAGTGAATTGCCAGCAGTCTGCAATAAAGGTCCAAGTGGGTGTCACCATTTGGGGGGTGTCCTGGCACACTGATTGGCTGGTGTCAGACTCTGCCCCCCCCCAACTGGTAACACCCAGTTGAACCTTTATTGCAGACTGCCAGCAGTTCATTCATAACTACAACTCCACTGCAGGCTGCCATGGCATGATGGGAGTTTTAGTTTTGCAACAGCTGGAGAGCCACAGGTTGTGGAACATTGACATAGAGTTGTATGAAAAGATGCTACAAAGTTATTACATGGGGGATGTAAGTAGTTAATAACAGACATGTCGGGGCACATTTTGTAAATTTGGCGAATCTTTAGGCTGTCTAGTCTCTGTGTATGCCAAACAGGATTAGTAAATCTGACTCACAAACAGAAGAATAACAGACAAAACAACGGATCATGCATTTTAAAGGGGTTCTGCAGTTTGTTTAAACTGATGATTTATCCTCTGGATAGATCATCAGCATCTGATCGGCAGGGGTCCGACACCCAGGACCCCCGCTGATCAGCTGCGGCTCCAGCAGCGCCGCGGCCTTCTCACTGTTTACTGCTGGTCCAGTGACGTCACGACTAGTGTCAACTGGCCTGGGCGCGGCTAAGCTCCATTCAATTGAACAGAGCTTAGCCCAGGCCAGTTGATACTAGTCGTGATGTCACTGGGCCAGCAGTAAACAGTGAGAAGGCGGCGGCGCTCCTGGAGTGGCACGGCCTTCTCAAACAGCTGATCGGCGGGAGTCCCGGGTGTCGGACCCATGCTGATGATCTATCCAGAGGATAGATCATCAGTTTAAACAAACTGCAGAACCCCTTTAAGCATCCATTATGCTCATTTATGCACATTTGGCATCCATTTCTGTCTGAGTCCTACATGCAGGACTTTTTTCTTCCGTGTAAAATAACAGATCTCAGATGGAAATGGCTCAAAGGGATGCAAAATATGCGTAACATAACAGGTGCTTAAAATGCAGGATCCATCCAGGATCCGGTGATGTGAACTCGGCCTAAGGGTCCATTCACACGTCCGTTGTTTCTTTCCTGATCTGTTCCGTTTTTTGCTGAACAGATCTGGACCAGATCTGGACCCATTCATTTTCAATGGGTCCTGAAAAAAAATCAGACATTGAGCTGTCCGATTTTTTTTTTTTCAGGACCCATTGAAAATGAATGGGTCCAGATCTGGTCCAGATCTGTTCCGCAAAAAACGGAACAGATCAGGAAAGAAACAACGGACGTGTAAATGGACCCTTATTCACACAGTTGGGCCTTGTTCACATTTCCGTCTGTGTCACCGTGCAAATAAGCGTACGTGTTTCATCTGTGAAGGATCCGTGGTTGGTCCGTGTGTCTGTTTTTACCATCCGTGTGTCATCCATAATTCACTGACCTTGCTCAGCTTAAAATTAATTTCCAAAGAATCTCCTGTTAGTCTTCAGTGAAAAACGGACACAACACGGATGTGTCTCAGTGATTTTCACAGACTTCAATGGGCGTGCTTGGTCCGCATCTCGGATCATAGTAGTGCATGTCGCCATGATTTTATTTTTTACTGACTCAGTTATTTAAAAAAAATACTGAAATGTGAACAGACACATTTAAATCAATGGGTACATCTGCTGTCTGCAGAAAATGCGGACAGCGCACATCAGTGAAAAACAGAAATGTGAACAAGGCCTCAGTGTTTGGTCAGTTATTTCTATCAGTGATTTTGAGCCAAAACCAGGTACGGCTCTAAACACAGAACAGGTGCAGATCTTTCCCTTATACCTCATCTCTGTGTAGCTTCCACTCCTGGTTTTGGCTTGAAATCACTGACCAAGTGACCTGTGAATAAAGCCTAACCGTGTAGGCCAATTTTGGAGACTCTAGCTGGACATATGAGATCACTGTCTGCCAAATGCTTGTTGATCTATCTTCCCTATCCTTCCATAAATCTAATGTGTATCAGATGCTGTGTGCGATCGTGAGCCCTGAGCCTCTACTAGGCTTTCAGGCTCATTACTTGTGTATTACAATTCAGTCCAGCAGGTGGCAGCGCTGAGTTGTAATATACCGTAGCTATTTCTGTATAGGATAATGGAGAAAATTCCATTACTCTATACAAATTGCAATCTGATGACTGCACGTTGTAGTCCATTTGGGGACCTAAAAAAAAAAAGGTAGAAAAAAAATACATAACATTTAAATCACTCCCCTTTCCCCAAAATCAAAATACTTAAACAATAAAAAAAATCAACATCATGGACATGGCAAAAAACCCGTACTATTAAAATATAAAATAAAACGTATCTCATACGGTGAAAGGCATAATGGGGGAAAAAATTTGCCGTTGTTGCATCACTTTACCTCCCCAAAAAAATGAATAAGAGCTGATCAAAAAGTCATACACACCCCAAAATAGTATTAACAAAAACTACAGAATGTCCCTCAAAAAATTAGCCCCCACTTATCTTCATAGACATAACTGGAGTAACAAACCTCGGTCTTAATAAATTCCTCCCTATGTCTGCACATTTGTGGAATTCCTGCCCCCTAAAAAGTGACCCCATTTTGGAAACTACACCCCTCAAGGAATTTATTTAGACGGGTAGTGAGCACTTGGTCCACACAGACGTTCCATACCATTTAGAAACACTTGGCTGGGAAAATGAAAAATTTTCTTTTTTTATAGGAAAATGGCATTTAGGTCCACATGTTAACTTTCACAAGGTGTAACGAGAACATATATATATTTTTTTAACCTATTTTCTCCCGAGTACAGCGGAACCCCATATGTAGTGGTAAAGCACTGTATTGGACGCACCACAAGACTCAGAAGGAAAGAAGCAACATATGGATTTAGCAGGCTGGATGTCATTGACATGGTTTTCAGGATCCATCTTACAAAAGACATCTGTCCTTCCACTTCGGCCTGTTATCCTGCAAGTTAATCCAGAGTAGGCCTGCACGATATGGGAATTTTGTGCTATTGAGATTAGGGCCCTAAAAATTGCGATAACGATATGCGATGCAATATTTTAAGGGAATTGTGCTAGATGTCTATTTGCACTGTTATGGGGGGGATCTGTGGATGACACACTGTTATGGGGGGATCTGTGGATGACACACTGTTATGGGGGGGGGGATCTGTGGATGACACACTGTTATGGGGGGATCTGTGGATGACACACTGTTATGGGGGGGGGATCTGTGGATGACACACTGTTATGGGGGGGGGATCTGTGGATGACACACTGTTATGGGGGGGGGATCTGTGGATGACACACTGTTATGGGGGGGGGATCTGTGGATGACACACTGTTATGGGGGGGGGATCTGTGGATGACACACTGTTATGGGGGGGGGGGATCTGTGGATGACACACTGTTATGGGGGGGGGATCTGTGGATGACACACTGTTATGTTGGGATCTGTGGATGACACACTGTTATGTTGGGATCTGTGGATGACACACTGTTATGTTGGGATCTGTGGATGACACACTGTTATGTTGGGATCTGTGGATGACACACTGTTATGTTGGGATCTGTGGATGACACACTGTTATGTTGGGATCTGTGGATGACACACTGTTATGTTGGGATCTGTGGATGACACACTGTTATGTTGGGATCTGTGGATGACACACTGTTATGTTGGGATCTGTGGATGACACACTGTTATGTTGGGATCTGTGGATGACACACTGTTATGTTGGGATCTGTGGATGACACACTGTTATGTTGGGATCTGTGGATGACACACTGTTATGTTGGGATCTGTGGATGACACACTGTTATGTTGGGATCTGTGGATGACACACTGTTATGGGGGGGATCTGTGGATGACACACTGTTATGGGGGGGATCTGTGGATGACACACTGTTATGGGGGGGGGATCTGTGGATGATACACTGTTATGGGGGGGGATCTGTGGATGATACACTGTTATGGGGGGGGGGATCTGTGGATGATACACTGTTATGGGGGGGGGATCTGTGGATGATACACTGTTATGGGGGGGGGGGTCTGTGGATGATACACTGTTATGGGGGGGGGGATCTGTGGATGATACACTGTTATGGGGGGGGATCTGTGGATGATACACTGTTATGGGGGGGGATCTGTGGATGACACACTGTTATGGGGAGGATCTGTGGATGACACACTGTTATGGGGGAGGATCTGTGGATGACACACTGTTATGGGGGGGATCTGTGGATGACACACTGTTATGGGGGAGGATCTGTGGATGACACACTGTTATGGGGGAGGATCTGTGGATGACACACTGTTATGGGGGGGATCTGTGGATGACACACTGTTATGGGGGGGATCTGTGGATGACACACTGTTATGGGGGGGGGGGATCTGTGGATGGCACACTGTTATGGAGGGGATCTGGAGATGGCACACTGTTATGGAGGGGATCTGGAGATGGCACACTGTTATGGAGGGGATCTGGAGATGGCACACTGTTATGGAGGGGATCTGGAGATGGCACACTGTTATGGAGGGGATCTGGAGATGGCACTCTGTGGATGGCACACTGTTATGGGGGCATCTGTAGATGGCACACTGTGATGGGGGCATCTGTGGATGGCACACTGTGGATGACACACTGTGATGGGGGCATCTGTGGATGACACACTGTGATGGGGGCATCTGTGGATGACACACTGTGATGGGGGCATCTGTGGATGACACACTGTGATGGGGGCATCTGTGGATGGCACACTGTGATGGGGGCATCTTATGCTATGTGCCATCCACAGATCCCCCCCCCCATAATAGTGTCCTTGCAGTGTGAAGGGGCTGGAGGCCGGCATCTGTATTAGGAATGACAGCGGGCACCGGTGCAGTCCCTGTATTCTAATGCACCGGCCCCGCTCACTGTTCTATAATATTATCTAACATGTAGACATTGTTAAAATATAATACTCCTGTATAATCCAGCTGTATTACTGACAGCTAAATTCCGTAGAAGAGAGGAGGGAGGAGGCAGGCTGGGACGGACGACGCGTCACTCACTTCGTCACACGCCCGCGCCGCCTGCTTCATTCATAAAGTGGGCGGCGCCGGTGACGTAGTGAGTGACGTGTCGCCCGCCCGTCCTCCCAGCCTGCCTCCTCCCTCATCTCTTCTACGGAACTTTGCTGTAAGTAATACAGCTGGATTATACAAGATTATTATATTTTAAAGGGAACCTGTCACCGGGATTTTGTGTATAGAGCTAAGGACATGGGTTGCTAGATGGCCACTAGCACATCCGCAATACCCAGTCCCCATAGCTCGGTGTGCTTTTATTTAGTAAAAAACACAATTTGATACATATCCAAATTAACCTGAGATGAGTCCTTTACATGAGATGAGTCGGGGACAGGACTCATCTCAGGTTAATTTGCATCAAATAGGTTTTTTTACACAATAAAAGCACACCGAGCTATGGGGTCTGGGTATTGCGGATGTGCTAGCGGCCATCTAGCAACCCATGTCCTCAGCTCTATACACAAAATCCCGGTGACAGGTTACCTTTAACAATGTCTACATGTTAGATAATATTATACAACAGTGAGCAGGGCCGGTGCATTAGAATACAGGGACTGCATCGGTGCCCGCTGTCATTCCTAATACAGATGCCGGCCCCCCGCCCCTCCTCCCTCTGTATATAGGTCAGTGATGGTGAACCTTTTAGAGACCGAGTGCCCAAAACTGCAACCAAATTCCCACTTATTTATCGCAAAGTGCCGACACGGCAATTTAACCTAAATACCAATATAATATATCTTTCATGTCCTTTATCATTTATCTATAATAGATTAATAGCCTACATTTAATGCGCTGCCTGTGCTGTTTATAATGTGTCCTGGGGATGATGAATGGCAGGAAAAGTCTAAAGCATATTGCTATGCCATAGACTTTTTCCAGGTCGTGGGTGCCCACATAGAGGGCTCTGAGTGCCGCCTCTGGCACCCGTGCCATAGGTTCGCCATCACTGGTATAGGTAATCGCAGCATTTTTGGGTCTGCCAAATCACCATATCGCAATCGTCGATTATCGCGATACAATTGCTTTGGCGATATATTGTGCAGGCCTAATCCAGAGGATTCGGATCTTGCATGTAAAAAAATCCTCAGGTCCCCAAACAGTAGAAAACCCCTCATCTTTGGAAACTACACTTCTGTACGAACATTTTAAGGGGTGGAAAGGGCACTTTTCACCAAACATGTATTTTCCAGCAATGAATACGTAGTGGTTGATTAAAAGTGAAGGCTGAGTTCACACCAGTTATCTGGTCAGTTATTTCCATCAGTTAGGGTCCGTTCACACGTCTGTGAATGTGTCCGCACCTGTTCCGTAATTCCGTGGAACGGGTGCGGATCCATTCATTCTCTGGGGAAGGAATGGATGTGGAGACCACACTATGTGCTGTCCGCATCCGCATTTCCGGTGCGCGGCCCCGAACTTTCCGATCAACGGCTCCGGAAAAAATAGAACATGTCCTATTCTTGTCTGCAATTGCGGACAAGAATAGGCAGTTCTATGGGGGTGCCGGCCGGGTGTATTGCGGATCCGCAATGCATTACAGATGTGTGAATGGACCCTTATTGTGAGCCAAAACCAGTAATGAAGCCTACACAGAGATCAGGCGTAATGAGTGTGCATAAAGGATCAAATGAATAATCCACGGATGAGTGGTACAGTTTAGGGTGGTCACGATAACAAAATATTGATTAGATTTCAATACCATAAAAAAGTATTGCGATACTCAATACCATTTGATACCACATGAAAAAAATAAAACACCGAAAAAGCTGCGTATATTCCGCATTTTATATTATGTCCGGCCTATTTTTTAGGCTGAAAAGGTGACAAAAAAATGGTGAGTTGCGTGTTTTTATTTTTTTGTTTTTTATCTGTCTCGGCGTTCACCTCATAGGAGATATTGTAATATGTTTTTTTTATTTTTTATTATTTATATATTTTATATGTAAAATTGGGAAAAAATTTTTTTTTTACTTTTTAGCCCCCTTAGGGGGCTAGAACTTGGACTCCTTCTCCACTGTGCCGACTCAGGAGAACATGGTGCGCGCTGAGAGCGGCGCACATCATGTTTTCTAACAGATACTAGGATGCACAGCCTAGAATGGGAAAATAGCGAATTGCGGTATCGTATCGATCCGGGTACAAAAGTATCGATCGGGTATCGAACGTTTAATACCCGGTGCAACCCTAGTACTGTTTGAAGCATTTCTTCATGCACAGGTCAGGTTTTTCATGGCCGCTTTCGCAGTGGTAAGTGGTATCCTTCCTTATCCCCATTTTGGAACTCTTGGCATCTCTTTTGGGTCCTTACCTTCCTCCCTGTTTGCGGGACTTCAGCATGGAAATGTTGACCTGATACAATAGAGCAGTGTTTCCCAACCAGTGTGCCTCCAGCTGTTGCAAAACTACAACTCCCAGTATGCCTGGACAGCCTTTGGCTGTGCAGGCATGCTGGGAGTTGTAGTTTTGCAACAGCTGGAGGCACACTGGTTGGGAAACACTGCAATAGAGGCATTGTTACCTCCAGAAGTACTGGGGCCTTCCCCTTCCTGATTTTGAAAAATAAGGGCCTTCATCACCACCTCTCGAAACGGAAAGAATGCACCTGTCTGGCCTGCATATCTAAATAAC
The DNA here is from genome assembly GCF_905171765.1 of Bufo bufo. Taxonomy (NCBI): domain Eukaryota; kingdom Metazoa; phylum Chordata; class Amphibia; order Anura; family Bufonidae; genus Bufo; species Bufo bufo. The sequence continues at coordinate 410,390,694 of NC_053391.1, forward strand.
GCATACGAGTTATACATTGCCGTCTGTATAATGTGCACAGGCAAATTTTTGTACCACACCGTCGTTTTCCGCATGGCGCTTTATGGCTTCAGAACCTGATCTGAAAGATCAACCCCTCCCATGTGCCTGTTGTAATCAAGGATGCAGTCTGGTTTAGGGGTAGTGATACCTCGTACTAGGGCAGTGGAACAGTGGTCAGTACCAGGACGTCTCGCTTATCCTTGTACTTAAAGGGGTTGTCCCACAAAAAATATTCTAAAGTTTTCAAACCACCACCTGGAGCTGAATACTTTTGTAATCGCATGTAATAAAATTTTTTAGTATAGCCATAGTTATACTATAAAATGTATCTGTGTAGCGCCACCTGCTGTTTGTTTTTTTTTTACTTATTTCTTTGACCTGCTCACTGAGATGGCCGCACATGGGGTTGCATGTTCCAATCCCCAGAATGGTACAAATAATCTGCACCTACATAAAACAAGCTCTGACACCTCCTTTGATGGAAAAATAAAAAAAGACAAGGTTTTTCATTTTTAAGCTATAAACAACAATGTAGGAATGGCCATTTTCACCCTACTAATAGAGCGGCAGTGGGGAGGCGGCCCCGGCTCTGTGGGGAGGCGGACCCAGCGCCTCTGGTGGCGGAGACCGCAGGAGAGCACATAGGCTGATGCTTTATTCTATAGTGTGCAAGCATGATTGCGGGGTGGCTGTATCTATGGAAACGAGCAGCATATAATGTGATGGGAAAAATGAATCCAACTAGCAAAGGAAGCAATATGGACAATCACAATACATTAGGAGGTGCCTTGTATTAACCTTCTCTACTTAATAAATGCTATTTGCTTTAGTGAGACAAGCCCTTTAAAGGGAACCTCCAAAACGCACATAAAACCGACATCATTACCTTACAGTAGCCCGCAGTGTGTTCACAATGATGTTTTTCATCGGTTGCTGCATACTGTAAAACAAAACGCAGTTTTAATCACCCTTCTCGCTATCGTCAGAGTCAGCTTGAAGTCAAGGAGGCAACGGCCTCCTTGCTTCAAGTAAAAATAAGCCCGCCCCTTACCAGTCCTCTTCACTTTGATTGGCATCCTGCCTAGAGGCTGGGATTGCGTAAGTGAGAACAAAGCTGCTGGCTGACTGTGGGAGCCCGGATCGCGCAGTCACATGGAGCGCACCAAGCATGCACGAGACTTGCGCAATCCCAGCCTTTAGGCAGGATGCCAATCAAAGTGAAGAGGACGTGTAAGGGGTGGGCTTATTTTTGCTTGAAGCAAGGAGGCCGTTGCCTCCTTGACTTCAAGCTGACTCTGAAGATAGCGAGAAGGGTGATCAAAAATTAGCTTTTTTACAGTATGCAGCCATCGATGGAAGAATGAAAAACATCATTGTGAACTCACTGCGGGCTACTGTAAGGTAATGATGTCGGTTTTATGTGCGTTTTGGAGGTGACAGGTTCCCTTTAAGGAAGGTGAGGTGGAAAAAGTAAAAATGTACAAAATTGGCCTGGTCCTGGTTGACGAGTTCAATGCTCCCCTCTTTCACCTTGATTCTGTATTTCGAGGGTTTTGTAATTTGTAGTAGATCATTGTGTACTGATGGCGCGGCGGTAAGTGAAGTACCTGCAGTAAGCCTCCTGCCGAGCATTGCCTTTAGCAGTCAGAAACTAACAGCGAACCGAGGGTGTGAGACGATGAGATCGGGTCAGCACCATGCGGCAGTCGCCAAACAGTCGACACTTTGTTTGAATCGGCCATGAAAGCATTCTTCCGCGGTCACACACCAATTGGCTTTCCATTCACTAAGACTGAGGCTGTAGATTGAACTGAAATGTTTCTTTGTTGCAATGAACTTGACATGGACTTTTGGAGAACAGAAAAAACACAAGCGGACTATACGAGGTGGTGCATTAAAGGGAACCTGTCGTATTGAACGTATAGTCCGGTGTGGAGATACTTTTTAGATGCATAACCAGCTTTGGAAAAAAAAAGTGTGTATTCTGTTAAAATTGGTTTTTGAGCAAGGATGTGTCAGATTTGCATTGTGCAATATTAGAGTCCAAATTAGCAGAAAGGAAAGGGTAGTTCCAAATATATGGCGCTCTAGCGTCATGGCCGTTAGTTGTACCAACTGATCTGAATAGGTACCGGTGCCCCCCATTGATTTATAATGGCTTCTTTTGGAGCGCGTGAGGGCCGGATAAGATGCGGGTGCGTCGCTGGAAAATGTGCAATTTTTCCGCGCGAGTGCAAAGTGTTTTAATGCGTTTTTCACGCGCGTGAGAAAAATCCGTATGTTTGGTACCCGAACCTGGACTTCTTCAGGTTTGTGTTAGGTGTTGTGTAGATTTTATTATTTTCCCTTTATAACATGGTTATAAGGGAAAATAATAACATTCTTAATACAGAATGCTTAGTAAAATAGGGCTGGAGGGGTTAAAAAAATTAAATAATTTAACTCGCTTCATCCACTTGTTCGCGCAGCCAGGCTTCTCTTCGGTCTTCTTCTTTGATGATCTGTGAGGAAAAGGACTTGTGGTGACGCCACTGCGCTCATCACATGGTCCATCACATGATAGCCACCACAGTGATGGATCATGTGACGGACCATGTGATGAGCGCAGTGATGTCACCACAGGTCCTTCTCCTCACAGATTATCAAAGAAGAAGGAAGAGGAGAAGCCGGGCTGCGCTAACAAGTGGATGAGGTGAGTTAAATTATTTTTAAAAAAATGTAACCCCTCCATCTCTAATTTACTAAGCATTCTGTGTTAAGAATGCTATTATTTTCCCTTATAACCATGTTATAAGGGAAAATAATGATCAGGTCTCCATCCCAATCATCTCCTAGCAACCATGCGTGAAAATCGCACCGCATCCACACTTGCTTGCGGATGCTTGTGATTTTCACGCAGCCACATTCACTTCTATGGGGCCTGCGTTGTGTGAAAAACGCACAAAATAGAGCATGCTGCAATTTTCACGCAACGCACAAGTAATGCATGAAAATCACCGCTCATGTGCACAGCCCCATAGAAATGAATGGGTTCGGATTCAGTGCGGGTGCAATGTGTTCACCTCACGCATTGCACCCGCGCAGAGATCTCGCCCGTGTGAAAGAGGCCTTAGGGTACTTTCACACTAGCGTTTTTCTTTTCCGGCACTGAGTTCCCTCCTAGGGGCTCTATACCGGAAAAGAACAGATCAGTTTAATCCCCATGCATTCTGAATGGAGAGCAATCCGTTCAGTCTGACTTTTCAGGACAGAGATACTGTAATACCGCAGCATGCTACGGTTTTATCTCCGGCCCGAAAAAACGGAAAACTTGCCTGAATGCCAGATCCAGCATTTTTTCCCATAGGAATGTATTAGTGCCGGATCCGGCATTCAAAATACCGCAATGCCGGATGCGCAGACTAGTAAAAATGTGAAAAAAAAAAATAGAAACTGATCCCTTTGTCCGCATGACAAATGGACAGATGGATCCGTTCTTGCAATGCATTTGTGAGACGGATTAGTCTACAAATGCTGTCCGTTTTCATGCAGATTGCCGGATCAGTCAGGCAGTTCCAGCTAGGGAAGGAACTGCTTGCCGGCTCACTCTGCCACTAGTGTGAAAGTAGCCTTATCTTGATGGCTGGGGCTTATCTTGATGATTGGGGCTGCGTTATTCTTTCCAATCAAGAATACAAACTTTGACAAAGGCTTTAAATAAAGGGTGTCTGTTTGCTTCTTTTTTTGTTTTTTTTGCGGTCTGTATGTGGAACTAGTCACTTCGATGGGGCCACAAATTCTGTCTCTGCAGAAAAATAGAATATGTCCTATTATTGTCCACATTACCCAAGGATAGGACTGTTCTATTAAGGGCCGGCCATACCATAAAATGCGGAATTCACATGGCCAGTATCCGTGTTTTGCGGATCTGCAATTTGCAGACTGCACAACACCCAATGGTCATGTGTATGAGCCCTAAATGAGAATGTACTAAATTGTAAGAACTCGCCATGTGAGCAGTCAGTAATAACGTCACATCCACCATGAATGTACATTAAATTGTTATGTTAAAGGGGAATGTCTCCTCCATTTCATTTAAAGGAACCTAAAGGAAGTTCTGCAGGCCGGGCTAATCATCCTATGCATATGGGGAACTCTGACTGGGAAAGAACGGTCCTTTGTTCCCATGAGGATAAACTGATGGCATTGGAGTTGGTAGCGTCTTATTCCCCGACACATGGCTACTCTGCTGAATGTTTCTAAAGCTTATGGCCACCTTTAGTTTCATTAAAGGGGTTTTCCGAGTGTTTAATACTGATGACCGATCCTCAGGATTGGTCCTCACTATCATATTGGTGGGGGTACCACTCTCGGCACAGACCCCCCCCCCCCCATCGGTCACTCTTTGAAGAGACCGCTGTTTCTTCCTACTTATTGTTCACATGGTCAAGCACAGCCGCAATCTAGTGGACGGTGGTGTGCTTGGTAAGGCGGTGATGCTCACTGGAGCACCATGGCCTCTTGAAATAGCGGATTGGTGGACCCTCACCGTTCAGACACTGACCTTTTCTGATGATCTAAAAGCCGTTTTAAAGCGGCCCGTCGATTCAAGAAAACAATTGGGAAACGAACAGAACACTTACATGGTGCCTTCATATTTCTGTTCAGTGGCAGATCCGCCAGATCTCGGGCTCCTCTTATCCAAGACAGCTTGTCTAGTGCATTTGGTATTGTGGGGCACTTCTTGCTACCCTAGCAGTGTGCATTAGGGACTCTGAGAACTGGTACAGCCATCTTGGATAACAGAACAGAAGCCTGGGATTCAGCAGATCTGCAGCTGAAAAAAGCAAAAGGAGGGCACCAGACATGTGTTCTGTTCATTCCCAGTTAATGTGATTTTTATATATTTTTTTCCCCTTGGACCACAGGGTTGCTTTAGTTACAAGTCTGTAGAAGAGAGGATCGAGGATTACTAATCTTGTGTGAAGTTGACCAGTAGTCTTAAGGCCCCTTTACACGCGTAGATAATCGTTTAGAAATTAGTAAAATCGTGCAAAAGTGATCAATTATCAAGCAGAGTAAGTGCTCATATGCTGTCCGTAAAAATGTGGATCCTTTTTTATTGCGGATTAGATGCTGTCCCATTCACTTCTATGGGGCCTTTTCTTCCATTGCACGGCTCAGCAAAACAAATTAAACATGTCCTATACTTGTCAGTGAAAATCAGGACATGGCCCCATTAAAGTCAGCAAAAAAACGGAATGCAATCCGTTTTTTTGCAGACATGTACTGTCTGCAAAAAAACGGATCCGCATTTTTGTGGGCAGCATACGGTCATCTGAATGAGCCCTAAGGCTTAGTAGGAAGACTGCCAGAGATGTCTGGGTCCGGCACTAGGGTTGTTTCGATACCAAAATTTTGATTTGGTTTCCATACCATAAAAAAAGTATTGTGATACTCGATACCATTCGATAGCACGCGGAAAAAATAAAACACCAAAAAGCTGTGTGCATTCCACATTTTATGTAACGTCCGGCCCATAATAGAACAGTCTGATCCTATTTTTTGGGAGGACAAGGTGACAAAAAAAATGGCGAATTACGGCGCTCACCGCATAGGAAATTTTTTCAATAATTTTAATAGTTTGGACTTTTTTCGATATGTCATATGTTTATTTATTTATTGTTTATATATTTTATATGTAAAATCGGGAAAGGGGGTGATTTATACTTAATATTTTTTTAAATTTAATAACTATTTCCCTCCTTAGGGGCCAGAACCTGGGATCTTTTAATCCCTTGTCCTATTCACCCTGATAGAGCTTTATTAGGGTGAATAGGACTTCACACACTCCCTGCTGCCCTGTGCATAGTACACACAGCACCAGGGAGGTTACCATGGCAGCCAGGCTTCAGTAGCGTCCTGGCTGCCATGGTAACCGATCGGAGCTTCGGGATTACACTGAGGCTCCGATCAGAAGCTGCCACTGCCACCAATGAGGAGCAGGGGAGGGGACCCTGTGGCCACTGCCACCAATGATTTTAATACAGAGGGGGAGGGCGCACTGCGCCACCAATGATAATATAATTAACATTTAATACAGGAGGCGGGTGCGGCACCTGAGGGGTTAACTGCCGCTAATCGCAGCTCCCCGCCAGCACCCGCCTCCTGGATTTGTATTAAACATTTACTTTCATTGGTGGCGCAGTGCGCCCGCCCCTCTCTCCTCATTGGTGGCAGCGGCACAGGGGGGAGGGAGAGACTGCTTCCTTCTCCCCTGTGCTGCTGAGGAGAACACGAAGCGCGCTGAGAGCAGCGTGCTCCATGTTCTCTGATACTAGGCTGCGCAATAGCGAAGCCTAGTATCGAAAAAGGCAAATCCTGGTATCGAGGTCGATACCAGGCAAAAGTATTGAAAATTCGTTAGCTGAAACAACCCTATCTGGCACTGCCGCAAGCTACCTGACACCCACCGACCCCATTCACTATAATGGGGACCAGTGGAGAGCCGGCTGATTCTCTGCATATTTGCCAGGTTGCGGCCAGATCTCATTTATAGTGATCGAGGCTGGGCGGAATTCTGGCAGTGACGGATACGGCAGGCTGTTCACGGGCAAAATGGAATCATAGAATTATCAAACAAGAAGCAATAATTTTTTAGTTTTTCATACTTATGGTCACTGATGTAGGCTGCGGGCTGCGCGTTGATTGGTTGCCAGATTTAGACCTCTGATGGATGCGCTGAAGTTATGTAGAGGCAAGCACCTGTACGTAATTTCACCGTATCCACTACCAGCGCCAGGAGTTTAGACTGTCGTTTAAAACTCAAATCTTAATAAATGACCCCCCCCCCCCAATACTTTGGCAAATGGGAATGGCTATAGGCAGTTGAGACTCTATTCAAGTCTTTCTAGGAGTAATAATAGATGGACTGCACAATGAAGACTAAGGAAACATGCTCCAGATTTGTGGTTTTATGAGATACATAATTTATTTAAGTGTGTCAGGAGTGGTGACAGGTCCTCTGTTATGTCTCTTCATAAGGGTCCATTCACACATCCGCAAAATGGGTCCGCATCCATTCTGCACATTGTTAGGAGGCTAAGTCTCCATCGGGGGCCATCTTACGGACAGGACCTGTATGTGAACAGCACAGAAGATTTACCTAAAAAGGGGATACGGCAACAAGTATATATTAGCACGTGCCATATACTGTAGTTATCTTACCTACACATTGGTCCCAAGTAGTCAGAAAGTGGCCAACCCCTTTGAAGGGGTTGGCCCATCATAGACAATGGGGGGCATATAGTTTGGATATGCCCCCATTGTCTGATAGGTGTGTGTCCTACACCGAGAATGGAGCAGGAGCAGGGAAAGTAGTGGAGGGCGCACTGCGCATGTGCAGCCGCCTTCCATTCATTTTATGGGGCCGCCGAAAATAAGATAGTAATGTCATCTCTAGCATTGCTGTGAGGTGCCCTGATGACTCCAGGTAAGTCACCTACATACAGGCAGGTACTTTTACAAAGTTTTATTTCTGCCAAACAGCACTGCTGAGAGCTTTACTGGAGACATCACTGTCAGCGCGTTTCGGTGCAATGTGACCTGCAGCGCCATGCCATTCGTTTCATATGCCAAAAGTTGCTGACAGGTTCCCTTTAGTAATTTGAGAGGGCTGAGCCTGGAGCTTTCAGTTGGGAACATATCCTAGTCCGAAGGCTTCTATATGTGTTCATTGTTTCTTCTTCTCTTCCGCAGCTTCCAATTAAAGCCGGGCAGCAGAATACACACACCAAAGTCAGCATGGAGCACAACAAGGAGTGTCTCATAAACATTTCCAAGTACAAATTCTCCCTGGTCATAAGTGGACTTACACACATCCTCAAGAACGTGAACATCATGGTAAGATTAAAACCTCTGTCTGCATAATGAGGTTCTGTGTAGCGGGCTATGCTGTGTTGTTGGGGTATGCTAAATATTAAAGGGGTTTTCAGACTTTTTCATACTGATCACCTATTCTCAGGATAAGTCATTAGTATCTGATTGGTGGGGGTCCGACAGCTGGGGCCCCCACTGATCAGCAGTTTTAGGGAGGCAGCAGCGCTCCTGTGAGTGCCTTGGCCTTCCTGCAGCTCACCCCAGGCCAGTGATGTCACATTCATTGGTCATGTGACCTAGGCACAGCTGCTATACAATGTACCACACTGTGCTTGCTAAGCTGTGAGGAGGCGGCATCTCTCACAGAAGTGCCGTGAGCTCCTCAAACCACTGATCGTGGGGGGTAGCAGGTGTCGGACGCCTACCAATCAGATACTGATGACCTATTCTGCAGATACGTCGTCAGTATGAAAGTCTGCAAACCCTTTTAAGGCTAAAGCAGGCCATACATTCAGTAGCTGCTGTGAGCATACACATTCATTTCAGCCAAGCTAGTTTGTGTATTCAGTGGGAAGAGAGGAAAAGGCGCTGTTGGGCAGCTCAGGTGGCGGCTTATCTCCCAAAAGGATCAGGCGAAAACATTCACTTCGCCTGATTCTTCTGTCCGTCGTCATCGTCTGTCGGGGAGGACTCGGGAACTCCCCATAGACACTAGACTGTCGTCCAATCCGCTTACAATACACTAGTGTGTATGAAGTCCTAAAGACTATACAGGCTTCTAGTTCATATCTATCTATCTATCTAAGCAGTCGCAAACTGTATGTTTTGTGACCTTTTAAAAGCAACTTTTGAGAAAAAAGTCACATGGGCCTCTTTTTTTTAAATTTATTTTTATTTAATTTTTTTATGCCGTCCTCACCACTTTTCCAAAAGGGGGCATGAAAAGGGCGCGTGGCCAATACCCGAGACAAATTTATCTTCATTTACATTGTTTTTTTGGTGCAAATGAAGCCAGAAATCTACGGCGGGTCTTTATAAATCTCCCCCTTTGTACCTAGGCCCAGCTATGCACACTTTTCTGCAGTTTTCTAAAAAAAAGACAAAAAAAGCAAACCATTTTTCCAGTAATGTTGCATCTGCATGATTCAAACTGCCATATTAAAAAGTGTCTATTATGTGGGTGCGACACACGTACAGTTGTTAGTATACAGTGAGGCACATATGTTATTTATTCGCTCCTTCCTTATTTTTCTGTATTGGTTGCTGCATGATGACCGTTTTGTCCCTGTAGTCCAGTCAATGTAAACACTGAAAAATACATTTTTTTCGTTATATATTTATAGCGTAATAGAAATATTAATATGGCTGTCTGTAAAATCTGTCTTAATGTGTGTTTCCTACAGAAGATATACGGAGAAGCTGCTGAAAAGAATTTATACTTGTCTCAGCTGATTATATTGGATACACTGGAAAAATGTCTTGCTGGGGTGAGTATGATAAAGTCCGAAGGTTTAGCATGTCAGGCTCGTTGCGGTGTGACATGTCTGTTGTAGTAACTGCGTGTATTCCCCATGTAAAAATTCTGGAGCATCTAATCTTATGACGCTTTGTTGTGCTATTCCTTTATTATTCCTACTAGAAATTATAAATTCTATACTAGCAGTATGCAGGGCTGGGACAAGGCCATTTGGTGCCCAGGGCGAAGATGGCAAACTGCGCCCCCCCCCCCCCCCCCCGTTTTTAAGAAAGAATCAATGTTGTTTCAAAACAAGAATATACTTAAAGCAATAGAACAAAGGACTGTGGGACTTTGAAAGTCACAGACACTATAAAGTTCCCCCCCATCATCATGTGCCAGTATAAAGTCCCCCCAATCATCATGTGCCAGTTTTGTAATAAGCCCCCCCAATGTGCCAGTAACACTATTGTAAAAAAAAACAAAAAAAAAACACTTATACTTACCTAAGTGTCAGCGATGCGATGCAGCCTCTTCCTGTGTCCCACGCTGTAATGTAAGGCTCAGGCGGCACGATGACGTCATTGCGCCGGCCTCTGATAGGCTGCCGGCCTAGTGCCTGCAGCCAGGGGCGTACATAAAAATCACTGGGCCCCATAGCAGGAATCTAAATTGGGCCCCCATTCCCCTTTTATAGCCCCTCCCTTTGTTCCATGAACTATTCTTGCTGCTGCGTTTTATAATTTATGCCATCAGGGCCGGAATGGGATTACAAAACAGCCCTGGCACACAAAAGAGGTATAATAGATGCAGATGTATATTATATACAGCAGTGTACAGTTATGTGAGGTACGCGGTATAATAGATGCAGTGTGTACAGGTATATAGTATATTCCCTAGTGTTCTGATATGTGAGGTACAGGGTATAATAGATGCAGTGTGTACAGGTATATAGTATATACAGCAGTGTACTGATATGTGAGGTACGGGGTATAATATATGCAGTGTATACAGTATATACAGTAGTGTAATATGTGAGGTACGAGGTATAATAGATGCAGTGTGTACAGGTATATAGTAAATACAGCAGTGTATTGACACCTCGTACCTCACATATCAGTACACTGCTGTATATACTATATATCTGTACACACTGCATCTATTATACCTCGTACCTCACATATATAGTATATACAGAAGTGTACTGATATCTGTACACACAGCATCTATTATACCTCATACCTCACATATCAGTGCACTGCGGTATATACTATATATCTGTACATATTGCATGTATAATACTGTGTAATATATGCAGTGTGTGTGCATGTATGTGTGTGTATATATATATATATATATATATATATATATATATATATATATATATATATATATATACAGAGCAGTGTATTGATGTGACACATAGAAGGTATAATACTGTAGATGCAGTGTTTATAGAAATATGTGGTCAGTTATGCATTATAGTCACTGTGAGGTACATGAGGTAGTGGTAACTGTCTGAAGTAGTATACATGAGTGAGCAATGAGTAAAAACAGGGCATGGAGGGGGGGGGGGGGGGTAAATGATGAAAAGTGGAGGACCTCCTCTTACCTCTCCATTCCAGTCTGTATGGATCAATACAGAGCTGCTTGTGAACTTTTAATACTTGCTGTTAGGGGTTGAAGGACCTGTGATGATGTCATCACAGGTCCTGGCAGATGTACCTTTGAAACCTAGGAACTACACCATTTTTGGTGCAGTTCCTTTGCTAGATTCTGCAGGACCTGTGATGTTGAAGATGATGTCATCACAGGTCCTGGCAGATGCACTGTTCTAACCTGGGAACTACACTTTACACTGTGCAGTTCCCTTACAGGACCTGTGATGACATCATCAAAGGTCCTTTAGCTTTAGAAAGGTAAACAGGAGTAATTAGGGGGCGGGGCCTCTCCTCCACTTTGGTGCCTGCCTCCAGCCTATCAGAGCAAAGGGAAGGGACACGCCTCTCCCTTCCCTGCACCTCCGCTGGCACAGACAGTTTACAATGGAGATGAGCGCAATGGAAGCGCTCATCTCCCTGTGCCGGCGGCGGCTGCTCACTTGGGGGGGGGGGGGTCATTTTAGTTGGGGGGGGCACAGCATGATGTAGGGGGGGCCGTGGCCCCCTCTGGCCCCCCCCTGGCGACGCCACTGCTGCTGGCACTTCACCTGCGCCCCCCTCCTGTCCGCAAATGGTAGCGCCCAGGGCACCCGCTCCTTCGGCCCCTGCCTTGTACCGGCCCTGGCAGTATGCAACACTCATCTGGACCTTCATTGCAAACTACTTCATAACTTCTAGCAGAAATAATGGAGGAATGGCACAACAAAGAGTCACAAGAATAGATACTCCATAATTATTACAAGGGGGGTGGAAGGAGTTACTAAGACGTGACAGGTCCTCTGTATAATCTGCCTTTTGACATATTACATACAGAGCAATTCAGTAAAGATCATGTCAGATGTCACTAAACAGCTTTTGAGATCACTTTGGTGTTCAAGCTGTGATGGATGTCGGATTTGGTGGACACTTCATGGTGTCTGTCATTTTGTCAGAAAAAAAGTAGCACTGTATGCTGTGCTGTTGTTGTTCCATCAAATCCAAAAGCTGAAGGAATCTCCTATACAGCTGCGCCATATAAACTCAAACCACAAGCTCTGAAAAAGCAAAGCATATTGGAGAGAAATCAGCAGTATAAAATGATGGGGGTTTTCTGGGATCAAGAACGTCAGGCCAGGGAGCAGTACTGCTGGAGTGGCAGGGCATTGAATAGGTAAGGCTAGTTTCACACTAGCACTTGTACATCCAGCAGGGAACAGCCTTCCAAATCTCTCTCTGTATTCCTGCATTGCCTTCTGGCCCCATTAAATGGCGGCGAACCGGCCGTAACTAGGAAAATATGCCAAGAACCGGCTGCGCTCAGCGTTTTTTATCCGGCTGATTCTCGGCATATTTGCAGGATCTCTGCCGGTCTCCATTATAGTTAATGGGGCTGGATGGCAATGCTGTAGCTTCCAGCAATGCAGGAATACAGAGAGATCCTGCAGACTGTTCTCTGCTGGATGTTTAAGCGTTAGGGCTCATGTGCTGCCCTTTCAGTTTGCACGGGCACCATCCATGTGGCTGCCGCATACAGATGCAGAGCCATTGAACTGGAATAGGTTTGTGATCTGCCCGCACTGCAAAAAAATTGCATTATGTCAGTGTTTATATAATAGATTCCAAAGCTGTAAGGGTTACATAGCATCACAAATTAATATGCTGCTATGCGACTCCCGTCAGTGCGGGGAGGTGAGGACGGGAGCTGCCGCATACACACGCTGCGAGTCCAGTGTGTGGAACTCGCTCATCTGAAAGGGGCCTAATGGTTCTTCTATTGTTACTGTAGGTGCAATGCCCTTTCCCTTTGATCTGTTAATTCTTGATCATTGACTGCCCTTTTAGAACATCTAAAGGGAATCACATAAGTGTCATACCGTATATTGTTGCAAAGCCTTTTTTCCTGGTGTAAACAATGCTAATTATATTAAAATAAAATGCCTCCTTTCTAGTACATTTTTTGCTTGTGAATGGCATAATGTGATTAGTGGTCTGCCAAGACATATGAGGCCGGTCTATGTATAGCAGGATAAGCAGTCACCATGTGATTTAAGTCAGTGATTTAAGGAGTGCTTCCTCCGCTGGAACATATATTTGGCCGAATACAGCACATTTGTGAGTGGTTCGGAGGGAGGAAAAGTGCAATATGTTTTCTTACTGTGCGTCCTGCAGCAGCTGATCTCCTCATTGCCAGACTGTAAGGATGGCTTTTGCAGGTGTTTCCTAGTTTACTAAACCTGAACGAACTTCCCTTGGGGACACCCCTTCCGTCTGTCTGTTCAAGATCTTATCTTACATTTTCTGTACATTTCTGCCACGCTAAGTAATACAATTTTGTCTTTGTGATACTTAAAGGTGTTGTCGGAGTTAATCTCAACAAAGATCAATACAAAATGGTCTTATACGAACTCCTGCCACTGCTTGTCCACACACTGGGGATGTGCCAGTATATGGTATCTGACGGCTGCAGCCACTGTCCTCAATGGTCTATTGCTGAGAACAGTGATTAGCTACTAGAGTCGAGTAAGTGAATTACGTAATGGATTCTGTTCTCGCGTAATTCAATGCCAGCAAGTGTGTGGCCAGCTCCGAGGGCTCAGTTCTGCTGGCCATACACTTGTATTATGACAGAATGCAAAATGGAATGCCTCTAAAGGTGTTTAGTTTGGCATGCCGGCATTGAATTACGTAATGGATTTCCGTGAGTACGGAATCCCTTACGTAATTCACTTAAACCCCCGAACTCGAACCTGCCAAAAGATAGATTTGCTCAACTCAAGTGACATTCCTTTTACCTGTCAGACACTGAGATGTGCAGGTGTTTGGAACGTGACCGCTGAGTACAACGATTGGCTGCAGCGGTCATGTGCCCTCGCTGCAGTTTGTAAGCAAGCAGCAAAGTACTGGACCAACGCCGCAGTGCTGGAGAAATGGGGGAGTATAAGATCATTTCTTATTTTAGGGTGTTGCAGGGCTAGATGAGATTAAATTTTTTTGGTCAAACCCTGTAAATTTGATATAGGCCTAGTCTTATACTAGAGGATTCGCGTCGGACTCTGTAATAGTAGTCCACTTATGAAACTCCACAGACTTGCTGGATTTGACCAATACACCTCAGGGTAAAAGCACAGGGTGCAGCAGAAAGCTGGACCACTACCAATGGGAACACTTGTACTTACCTGCAGGTTTTTTACATAAAAAAAAAAAAATAAAAGCAGTTTTTATTTGCTGCTGTAGGAACATGTTTTAATGCCAACTGCAACATAATAGTGAACTTCTAGGACATGCCTGCAAAGTAGAAGGCCATGGGTTCATTACAGTATGCAATGCTGGACATTATCAGGTATGCTCATATATACTGTAGATCTGATAAAGGCCAAAAACACGGTGTGGCCACAGCCTTTTCCTGTTTTAAGGTGTTCTCCCGTCTTAGGCTTGCATGACATATCCACCGTATATGATGTAAGTGTCTAGTAGATTCGGGTCTCACCTATGGGACTTGTGTCTGTCTCCAGAACGGGGATCCTCCAACCTCCTTCCTGCAACCACTGAGAATGAAGCAGTGGCCAAGCATGTGCAGCTCTCTGTTCATTCCATGAAAGTCCCAGAGGTGGGACCCACGTCTGTCAGACATGCTGTAGCATGTTAGGGTTTTTATTTTGGGACATAAAACACAGCCAAATGTTACAAGCTAGCCAATAGGAAATACTGCAGTTTATTTATAGCGGCTTTTAAGTCAGCTTCCTAGTGTTTTATGCTCTGGGCGTGTTTTTTGGTGGCAATTTTCCAATGGATTTCTCTAGGAAAAAGAAAAAATAAGACATTATGTGACTAAATAAGGCCACTGCAAAAAACACTTGCAAAAATGCATGCTAAAATTAAGTGCAGTGTGATGTGGCAGCGCCCTCAGAGGGGTTTACCAATAATAATTACATTTCTCGCTCATATCATTGGGGGACACAGGACCGTGGGTATAGCTGTTTGCTGCCACTAGGAGGCGACACTAGGCTGAAAACTGTTAGCTTTTCCTCTGCCAGCTATACCCCCTCCAGCCTGGAGAGAGCATATCAGTTTTTAGCTAAGTGTCGTAGGAGGCAGGCTTCCTTTTTATTTTTTTATTTTTTCTCCATTTACACTTCTGGATGGGGAACAGAGTCGCATTGCCTCTCTGTTTACCCGGGGAGGCTGGCCGGTGTTGGTTGTCCCACCGCCCTGCCTCCCCCAAGATGAAAAGGTGGACCAGGGCAGCCTCACTCCCCTGCTTCCTGCCAGCGCAAGTGCCACCTGTTTTCCAAGCCCTTCCCTCACCAGTTCCCTGCCACTTCTGTTCCAGCGATCGTGGAGGTGGCCCTGCTGGTTCATAATGGAAGGGCGAAGAACACAGATGAAGGCAGGTGAGTATCTCTCTCCCACTTCCCTCGCCAGTCTCAACCGTCTGCCTGGTCCCAGACTTGGACAGCAGGCATCGCGGAGGGGGTAGCGATACCACTACTTCAGGCGGACACCATTCGCGCCGCTGCTGGTTATGCAGGGTTAAGTCTTTCACGGGCCGGCCTTAATATGAGCCTGGTGGCTCTGCTATTTAGGGTACTGGGGGCACTGTTTTTTCTCCAGCGCTTCATTCTGCCCTCACCTCCCCGCCGCTGGGTCGCCTATGGACTTATTTTTTTTTCCCCCCTAGTTATTCTGTCCTGTCGGGATCCCGATGCGCCACAGAATGCGTGTTGGATCATGGCAGGGGTGTGTGGCTAGAGGGCAGAGCGCTGCAATTGTCAGTTTTGCGCCAGTCATGCTCCTCCGTGTCCTGAGGTGGTGGTGGGGGGGGGGGGGGGGGGGGGCTAGCTTTCCTGCCGCGACAGTACCTTCCCTCCTTCCTCCAGCCGCTAACCTCTGCAGTTCTCTGTCGGGAACACAGGACCTGGGTTCACCGGACATTCTGGTAGGAATATCGCTACCCCCTCCAGCATTGAGCGCTATCAGCACACCATGTCTGACCCAATCAGTACTTCCCCTCAGGCCACCCGCAGGGCCACCTACTATGCTTGCACTACTTGCAAGGTAAAATTCCCTCGTGGACAGGCAGACTCTGGTCCTGTCTGGGCGCATGGCATGCCGAGCACAATCTGTCAGTGTGGAACCAGACTGGGCACGGGCCCTGTCCCGAGCAGTGGAGGACCTATCTAAGATATCCCAATCCACCCTTTCTCTGATGGGTCGTTTGGTTGATAAATCGCCACCTGCGCAGTCAGCACCGTCTCGGGGCGTCCACTCCAGGGGCAGGCCTCCTAACAAGGACACTATTCCTCCTCTGACACCTCAGCATCCCCTCCCGGTTCCCAATCACAGGTGTCCCCTCCTGGGAGACGCAATGTCGGAGGGGGAGATTGTGGATTCAGACTCGGACGTGGGTCCGGAACAGTCTTCCCAAATTGCATCCATAGTGGATAGCCTGGTATCTGCCGTCCGGGACACTTTCCAGGTGCAGGACCACCAGCCACCAGGGGGTGTCTTTTCTGCGCTTGAAGCATGCCCCCAAGACTTCCCCCTTGCACAATGACTTTTCTGTGGTTGTCGCCAAGGCATGGGACCAGCCAGGTTTGCGCTTTCTGGTCCCAAAGCGGCTGGACCTGCTCTATCCTTTTCCCACTGGGTGCGTGGCGAAATGGTCCTCTCCTCCGAAGGTGGATCCTCCGGTCGCTCGCCTTGCTAAAAATACAGCTATTCCAGTAGCCAACAGATCCTCTCTCCATGACCCTGTGGACCGTCGCATAGAGTCCCTCGCCAAGTCCGTCTTTAAGGCCAGTGGCTCAGCACTACGGGCCATTTTCGCTTCTGCCTGGGTGGCCAAGGCGGTCTTGGAGTGGGCCCTCCGTTTGAACCAGGACTTGGCGGCGGATCTTCCCCCAGCTGAGCTCCAATCCTTGGCCGTTCAAATCTCTCAGGCAGGGAAATATCTTTGTGAGGCGGCCCTGGACGCTGGGGCTATGGTCGCGCGCTCCTCGGCCCTCGCGGTATCTCTCCGCCGAGGAGCGATTCCTCCTCTAAGCAATCACTTGCGGGCCTTCCCTTCTCTGGCACCCATCCGGCGGCTAACATGTCTGCCAGGCCGCCCACACAGGACCAGCGGAAAAAAACCACTATTAAACCCCAACTGGGTCTTCCACATGAAGGTGCGCCCTCGCAGGTGTGGAGTCATCTCCTCCTTTTTCAGGAGACATGGCGGGTTCACATCTCGGATGCATGGACACTCGAGGTCGTAACCTCGGTTTACAAAATAAAGTTCACTTCCACCCCTCCCAACCGTTTTTTCCTCTCACAACCCCCCAGGTATCCAGTTCAGGCTGCGGTGTTCTTCCAGGCAGTTCAATCTATCCTTGCATGGGGTGTGATAACTCCGGTTCCTCTGGAGGAAAGATTTATGGGTTTTTATTCAAACCTGTTTGTGTTTGCCAAAAGAGAGCGCGCTGTCCGCCCGGTTCTAGATCTCAAGGTGGTAAACCGGTTTCTCCGTGTTCAACGTTTCTGAATGGAGTCCCTTCGCTCCGTGGTTGCTACCTTCGTTCAAGGGGAATTCCTAGCATCCATAGATATTCAGGACGCCTACTTGCACATCCCTATCGCAGCCGCCCACCAACGCTTTCTCAGTTTTGCTATTCAGTCGTGCCATTACCAGTTTGTCGCCCTGCCCTTCAGCTTGGCGCCAGCTCCGTGGGTATTCACGAAGGTACTCGCTCCAGCTCCTTGCCCTTCTGCGATCCAGGGGCATCACTCTGCTCCCCTATCTGGACGACATCCTGATAAAGGCTCCGACAGTCGCTCAGTGCGAAGGAAATCTATGGATCACCTTGGACACGCTCTCTCGCTTCGGCTGGCTGGTGAACCTGCAGAAGTCTTCCCTGCGTCCCTCCACACAGATCAGGTTCCTCGGCATATTGGATTTGAGCGCGGCGTTGGTACGCCTCCCCCCGGACAAGAGGCTGGATCTTCAGCGGTCGGTCCGTCTCCTTCTCCAGCACCGAAGCCCGTCAATTCGCAATTGTATGCGGATACTGGGTGCGATGGTAGCCTCCTTCGAGGCAGTTCAATTCGCTCAATTCCACACCCGGTAATTTCAACGTGCCATATTGTCGTCCTGGGACAAATCCCCGGATTCCCTGGATCAGTGTATCCACCTGTCTCGACAGGTACGGTCGGCACTCAGGTGGTGGATCGCATCTGGAAGTGAGTAAGTCCTTTCTCCCAGTGACATGGACAGTCATCACCACCGACGCCAGCCTTCAAGGTTGGGGCGGAGTCTTCGCCACCCGGACAGTCCAGGGCGTTTGGTTTCCATCGGAGTCCAAACTGCCAATCAACATCTTGGAGCTCCAGGCCATTTATCTGTCACTTCGGCATTGGACCCCTCTCCTGGAGGTCCATCCACTAAGGGTACAGTCTGACAATGCCATGGCTTATATCAACCACCAAGGGGGGACCCGCAGCCTTGCGGTGATGCAGGAATCAGCAAAGATCCTACAGTGGGCTGAAGCCCACGTTCCGGTGAACTCAGCGGTCTACATCCCTGGAGTGGACAATTGGACGGCAGATTTTCTCACCTGGACGACGTTGGACCCCGGGGAGGAGGTGTTCGAGGCGCTCTGTCTCCGTTGGGGCCGACCGGACGTGGACTTGATGGCGTCCAGACTCAATCACAAGATCCATTGCTTCTTCTCTCGTGCAAGAGACCCCAAGGCGTACGACGTAGACGCCCTTGTGGCGCCATGGGACGACTTTTCTCTCCTGTACCTCTTCCCACCTCTTCCTCTACTGCCTCGGATTCTGCTCAGAATCAAGATAGAGGGCATCCAGACGATCCTGATTGCCCCGGGCTGGCCTCGCCGAGCGTGGTACACCGACCTCATTCTTCTTCTAGGGGACACACCGTGGCCCCTTCTGCTCAGGGCCGATCTCTCACAGGGTCTGTCTTCCACCAGCGTTTAGATACGCTATGTTTGCCGGCGTGGCTATTGAAACCTTCCTTCTAAGGCTACATGCACACGAACGTTGTTTGTTTCCGTGTCCGTTCCGTTTTAGTTATATTTTTGCGGATAGGATCGGACCCATTAATTTCAATGGGTCCCTAAAAAACACGCACCGCACACAGTGTGCTGTCGCATCAGTATGTCCAGGATAGGTATTATTACAATGGATCCGCAAAAAAAAACGATCCGCCAAAAAAACGGATGCCATAGGGAACGTCATCCTTTTTTTTGCGGATCTGCAATTTGCAGACCGCAAAACACATACGGTCGTGTGCATGTAGCCTTAGGCGGAGAGGTTTCTCTGATACGGTCATAAGTACGATGATTATGGGCAGAAAGCACACATCGTCCAAAATCTATTACAGGACTTGGAAGTCCTTCCTGTGTTTCTGTGAGGAACGCGGTCTCCCTCCCAGACCGTTCTCCCTTCCTACTATTCTGGCATTTCTTCCATCCGGATTGGAACTTGGATTCGCGCTTAGCTCCTTGAAGGCACAGGTCTCAGCCCTGTCCATATTTTTCCAGCATTCCCTCGCTGGGTTAGGCCCAGTTAAGACATTTCTGCAGGGGGTGGCTCACACAGTTCCTACTTATTGTGCCTCATTGCATTCGCGGGACTTGAACCTGATCCTGGGCTCGCTCCAGGCCGCTCCGTTCGAGCCTTTGAGTGCGGTCTCTCTTCGCTTGCTCTCCTGGAAAAATGGCCTTTTTGGTGGCCATCACGTCTGTCAGGAGAGTTTCGGAGCTGGCATCCCTTTCTTGCAAGGAGCCCTTTCTGGTGTTTCACCAAGATAAAGTGGTGCTCCGCCCAGTGCCTTCTTTTCAGCCGAAAGTGGTGTTGGCCTTTCATGTCAACGAGGACATTGTTCTCCCCTCGTTCTGCCCGCAGCCTTCTCATCCGAGAGAGCGTGAACTCCATCGGCTTGATGTCGTGCGGGCTTTGAGGATCTACCTGTCTGTTTCTGGTTCTTTTCGACATACAGACTCTGTTTGCGTCCCTGAAGGTCCTCACAAGGGATTGGTGGCCTTCAAGGTGACGATTGCCATGTGGATTCGGTCAGCGATTGCCGAGGCATACCGCTCCCGGGACAAGGCACCTCCCCCTGGGATCACGCCCACTCTACCAGAGCGGTCAGGGTTTCTTGGGCTCACCTTCACAATGCATCTGCGTCTCAATTGTGTAAGGCTGCGACTTGGTCCTCCTTGCACACATTCACAAAATTTTACCGGGTGCATTCTCTGGCCTCGGCGGATGCTGCTCTGGGCTGCAGGGTCTTGCGAGGGAGTTGTTTTCCATGGGGTTAAGGTTTTCCCTCCCCGTGGACTGCTTTAGGACATCCCACGGTCCTGTGTCCCCTGATGATACGAGCGAGAAAACAAGATTTTTGTTAACTCTGTAAAATCTCTTAATCGATTAGTTCATTGGGGGACACAGCACTCACCCAATTTTCTTAGTGCGGCATGTAGGGGCAGTTGATTGCCGGTTGGGACCTCTGTTCTGGTGTGTGGCTCTAGTTTGTTTTTCAGTTTACTTTCTGCTTCTCCTACTGCTGGGCCACAAACTGATAGCTCCTCCTCTGCCAGCTATACCCGCTCCAGCCTGGAGAGAGCATAACAGTTTTCAGCCTAGTGTTGCCTCCTAGTGGCAGCAAACGGCTATACCCACGGTCCTGTGTCCCCCAATGAAGTAAGCGAGAAAGAGATTTTTACAGGAGAGTTCACAAAAATCTCATTTTTATCTAATGCCCGTAGCCTGCCTCCTGGACTAGAAGTTTCATACCTGCTCTCTGCCACTCCACTCTTCTGTGCTGCCTGTCGTGTCCATGTTCTGGTCTTCAGAATTTTTACAGTCAGCGCTGCTTGGTCACTTGCACCGCTGCAGCCAATGGCTGGCTTCAGCAGTGATGTGGCCATAAGCAGCACATCTTCGCTAAACCCAGTCATTGACTGCAGCAGAGCATTTGACCATGCCCACCACATAGTGTTTTTTTGCCACTGCTACTTGGGACTGTAACCTAGAGCAGTGTTTCTCAACTCCAGTCCCCAGGGCCCACCTGCTGGCTATAATTTGAGAATATCCCATAGAATTAATACCTGTGCTTAGTCCTGATGCACTGACAATAGCGATATCACCTGCTCGATACTAAGGAAATCCAGAAAACATGAAATGCTGGGGGTCGTGAGGACTGGAGTTGAGAAACACTGATCTAGAAGTTGGATAAACTCTTGTTAAAGCCTCATGCACACGACAGTATGTATTTGCGTTCCGCAAAAAACTTATCCGGAAAAAATACAGATGACATCCGTGTGCATTCTGTATTTTGCAGAATGGAACAGCTGGCCCCTAATAGAACAGTCCTATCCTGGTCCGTAATGCGGACAATAATGGGACATGTTCTATTTTTTTGCGGAACGCAAATACGGACATACGGAAATGGAATGCACACTGAGTACCTTTTTTTTTATGAATGGTTCCCTATACAGTCCGCAAAAAAAAATAAAACGGACACGGAAAGAAAATACGTTCGTGTGCATGAGGCCTAAATAAAATATTGGCCTAGGAAGACAAAAGATATCCATTGATTTAAAGGCTGTGTCATATCGCTCTATTTGTGATGCAATATCCATGCAGTAGGTCGGTAATAGTTGGCATTGCTACCAGATCCTGTGAAATCTTGCATACTTATTTGATGTTCCACAAGACATTTAAGATTTCCTCTCTACTCTTTCAGCAACCAAAAGACTGTATGCGATTGGACGAGACGATGCTTGTCAAGCAGCTGCTACCCGAGATTTGCCATTTTATTCATACGCATCGGGAGGGAAACCAGCATGCAGCCGAGCTCCGGATTTCTGCATCAGGAGTCCTGTTTTCTTTAAGCTGCAATAATTTTAATGCAGTTTTCAGTCGGATTTCAACAAGGTGTGAACTTTTATAGAGAAGTATCTAAAAAGTTATGGGATTGGTTAGAAATCTTACTTCCTTTGTTGCACAGGTGATAGGAATGGTTGGGAGGGTTGTGTTGCACAGATCTCAGGGTGAAAGCAGATGTCACATAAAGTCACCTCTTCAGATATGTTACATATGAATACTAGTGTAAAGGGGATGTCAGAGTTAACGAAAAGCCAGTGATTGGCTATTGCAGTGACGTGCCGTCTACAACTGTCACTGCTGCAGCCTGTAAATAGAAACTGGAGGTGAGGACCAAAGTTAAAGCACTGGAAACATTGGGGAATTAAGTTGCCCTCTAGGATGTGTCTGCCCATAAGAGATACCTAGGTTTAAGAGGAGGGAAAAAGAAAAAAGTACTTTTCTTCAGACCTCAGATCAGACCACCAATCAGACCCCCCCAATGTTATTAGACTTCAGTTCAGACCCTCAGTGTTAGGGCTCATTCACACGGCCGTGGTTTGCTTCCGCACCCGAGCCGCAAAAACTACAGTCGTGTGAATGAGCCCTAACTTCACTTCAATGGGGCCGCAAAAGAAGTGGACAGCACATGGAGTGCTGTCCGCATCCGTTGCTCTGTTCCGTGGCCCAGCAAAAATTATGAATCATGTCCTATTCTTGTCCTTTTTGCGGAGGAGAATAGTCATTTCTATAAAGGGCGTTCCGTTCCGCAAATTGAGGAAGGCACACGGGCGGGATCCGCAATTTGCAGACTGCAAAATACGACAAGTTCGTGTGAACAAGCCCCCAAACAGACCTCATCTTGGACTCCCAATGTTAATAAGACCCCAGCTCAGACCCCCAATCAGACCTTAGATAAAACCCTCAGTGTTAATTAGAAATGAGCTTGAAAAAACAAACAAAAAAAACCTCACCTTTCCTTTGCTGGCTCGCACTAGAATATGTTGGGGTTCACCATTCCAAACCACTGTATTTAGTTGGAGCCCGTTCTTGCTATGCTTGGTCTCGTGGCTTGCATGCTATTAGATGTTCTAGAAACATTTATAGCATATGTGTATACATAAGTTGCTCCATTTCAAATCTGTAAAATTTTGTCCCAGAGGTTTCTAGTGCTCTTCTATATACTTTTATATTGGTTTTGTTTTTTTGAATATTTCCCAAACTTCAAAAAGTATATGGAGCCTTGTGTATTGAGGTGAGGTGTATATTTTACTACCCTAGTGCAGGATCTCTGTATGGTGTGTGTGACATAGTTGTTGTTTCCATCCTTCTTTGCTCTCTCTGAAGGCTACAAGAACTGACAGTTTGCTCGGAGGACAACGCTGATGTCCATGATATAGATTTGATACAGTACATCAACGTGGACTGCGTAAAACTTAAAAGGCTTTTGCAAGGTGAGTGGCAAGGGCACACATGCAAGTGATACCAACTTGTGTGATGTTTTTTTCCTTAGTACTGGGGTAATAGAATGTTACTGGAATGTACCTGACTGATCCATTTGCTTTTTAGAGACGGTCTTCAAGTTTAAATCGCTGAAGAAGGTAGCCCAGCTGGCGGTTATCAACAGTCTTGAAAAGGTATGTAGACAATTTTATTGCTTGCTGTCCTGTGGATCTGTACGCTAGGCTTTCATCGGCCTTTTTAGTGTTCACTTCCGTAGAAACTATATTCTTAGTTGATATGCTTTAAAAACTGTGCAGAGCCCATGAAAGCTGCAGGGACAAAGCCATCAGAGCAGCACCGTTGCCCCCCTTTATTTATTTTTTGTTACCTTTTAACTCGTTAGTGACCACCCATACACCTTTTTATGGTTTTCACTAAGGGGCCTTAGGCTGGGCCGCCGTTTTAATTAATTTATTTATTTTATGGTGGCCCAGTCTAACCGCTGCACGGGTCCCTTGGGGCTCAGCTCTCACGTGAGAGCTGCATTCCTGCTCTTACAGCCCGGACTGGCAGGAGTGCAGATTTACGTTAAAATGGCGCCCACTGCATGTAAAAGCTGACAGAGGGAGCGGACTCCCTCTGTCCCCCATCGGCACCCTGCAAATGCGATCGCGGGGTGCCGATGTGTTTAAAGGCTGGCTGGGCTCTGATATAGGCCCCAAACCAACCTTTAGTATTTTCCATTAGGCTGTGCCTCTCTGGCACAGCCTGCTGGTCAGTGTCAGTAAAGCACTGACATTAAAATGAAATGCACTATAGCAGTGGTGCCCAACCATTTTTCGTCTGAGGGCCGCACTAGACTTGGTATAAATTTCGCGGGCTGGAACCAGGTAGCTTTGCCAGAAAGAAATGCAAACGCTGTGAGGGGGCACGTGTGAGCATTACTACTGTGAAGAGGGCACATATCTGGCATAACTACTGTCACGGGGGCACATATCTGGGCATAACTACTGTGAGGAGGGCATATATCAGGGCATAACTACTGTGAAGAGGGCACATATCT
Organism: Bufo bufo; assembly: GCF_905171765.1. Classification (NCBI taxonomy): domain Eukaryota; kingdom Metazoa; phylum Chordata; class Amphibia; order Anura; family Bufonidae; genus Bufo; species Bufo bufo. The sequence continues at coordinate 410,415,043 of NC_053391.1, forward strand.
GGGCATAACTACTGTGAAGGGGGCACATATCTGGGCATAACTACTGTGAAGGGGGCACATATCTGGGCATAACTACTGTGAAGGGGGCACATATCTGGGCATAACTACTGTGAAGGGGGCACATATCTGGGCATAACTACTGTGAAGGGGGCACATATCTGGGCATAACTACTGTGAAGGGGGCACATATCTGGGCATAACTACTGTGAAGGGGGCACATATCTGGGCATAACTACTGTGAAGTGGGCTCATCTCTGGGCATAACTACTGTGAAGGGGGCACATATCTGGGCATAACTACTGTGAAGGGGGCACATATCTGGGCATAACTACTGTGAAGGGGGCACATATCTGGGCATAACTACTGTGAAGGGGGCACATATCTGGGCATAACTACTGTGAAGGGGGCACATATCTGGGCATAACTACTGTGAAGGGGGCACATATCTGGGCATAACTACTGTGAAGGGGGCACATATCTGGGCATTACATCTGTGAAGGGGGCACATATCTGGGCATTACATCTGTGAAGGGGGCACATATCTGGGCATTATTACTGTGAGGGGCCACAGATCCCCCACCTCAGTGTCATCCACAGATCCCCCACCTCCTCCGTGTCATCCACAGATCCCCCACCTCCTCCGTGTCATCCACAGATCCCCCACCTCCTCCGTGTCATCCACAGATCCCCCACCTCCTCCGTGTCATCCACAGATCCCCCACCTCCTCCGTGTCATCCACAGATCCCCCACCTCCTCAGTGTCATCCACAGATCCCCCACCTCCTCCGTGTCATCCACAGATCCCCCACCTCCTCAGTGTCATCCACAGATCCCCCACCTCCTCAGTGTCATCCACAGATCCCCCACCTCCTCAGTGTCATCCACAGATCCCCCACCTCCTCAGTGTCATCCACCGCTCCCCCACCTCCTCAGTGTCATCCACAGATCCCCCACCTCCTCAGTGTCATCCACAGATCCCCCACCTCCTCAGTGTCATCCACAGATCCCCCACCTCCTCAGTGTCATCCACAGATCCCCCACCTCCTCCGTGTCATCCACAGATCCCCCACCTCCTCCGTGTCATCCACAGATCCCCCACCTCCTCCGTGTCATCCACAGATCCCCCACCTCCTCCTCAGTGTCATCCACAGATCCCCCACCTCCTCCGTGTCATCGTCAGATCCCCCACCTCCTCAGTGTCATCCACAGATCCCCCCCCCCTCAGTGTCATCCACAGATCCCCCCCCCCCACCCAGAGCCGCTTCCTAGCTAATTTATTCACTGCACTTGCCTTGCCTCTGTGAAATTGAAGAGAAGCGCCGTAATCTCGCATGCACACTTGAATGCCTCTGCCAGTGCGCCTGTGCGAGATTACGGCGCTTCTCTTCAATTTCAAAGAGGCAAGTGCAGTGAATAAATTAGCTAGGAGGCGGCGCTGGGCAGGGAGGTTGCAGGCACAGGCAGCATCGCTTTGCTGCCTGTGCCGTTCGCAGCGCTCCCTGTGCTGATAAAGTCCTGTCACTGCGGTTTTGGCCCGCGGGCCGTAGGTTGGGCATCACTGCACTATAGGGATAGTGCATTATATTTTAAAATCAATAAAAATATCTGTTATAGTCCCCATGTGGTAAGTGGTAAAAAAAACAAAACACATTTATGAAATAAATAAAAATTGCAGTAAAAAAAATACTTTTTTTTTCTATTGAAAATATGCTTTTAAATGAAAAATTTTTAAAAAATAAAATAAAAAAATCTCCCCCATATGTTTGGTATCACCACATCCTTAACGACCCGCACATTTACAATATAATGTAAATTACGGTGAACTCCGTAAATAAAAATAAAATGACAGAATTGCTAATTTATTGCCACTGAAAAAACTTTATAACAATCCATCAAAAAGCGTAATTTACTCCAAAATGATACGAATGAAAACTAAAAGTCCTCTCACAATTCCATAAAAATATAAAGTTATGGGTCTTGGGAAGCGGCGATGCAGAAAGATATTCTTCCTTTTTAAAAAAAGGGGTTTTATTGAACAGAAGTAGTAAAACAGAAAAAAACTATGTACTTGGTATCTCTGTACTTGTACTGACCAAGAGAATAAAAATATGTAATTTATACCAAAAAAAGAACGCTATAAAATTTATAAAGTAAATACTCAGTAGCAGTATTGCTGTTTTTCTCATCTCTCTCCCAGAAAGAGTTAATAAAAGTTAATCAGAAAGTTATGTGTAGCTCAAAATGGTGCCATTAAAATCATAACTTGTCCCACAAAAAAAAACGAGCCCTCATACATCTATATAGACAGAAAAGTAATAGCCCTTGGAGGGCGACAATGAAAAAAGGTCAGTAAGGCCCAAAACAGTGGGTCACTAAGGGGTTAAAGAGGTTGGCCCACAAACACTCATCACTTATCCACATAATAGGTGAAATGTGTGATTGTTCGTGATGTAGGGGGGTCTCTGAGTCAACAGTGTGAATGGAGCAATTGTGTGCATGCTTGAACACCTCTTCATTCACTTACATGAGACTGCCGAATCGGTGTACTATACTCTGCAGTCCTATAGACCGTAAATGGGGTGGTGGTCATTTATGTGCACCATTGGGCCATTCAGACGGGGAGTCATTGGTTAAACTGTTAAACCATACTCATTGTCTTGTAGGGATAGTTAAGCTGAGTGTAATTATAGTTTTTACTTCCATGATCTGTTGCTTCATTCTGGAGAAAAACGACTTTTAATCCATATGCAGATTAGCAGCTAAGTGCTCTGAGGGCGGGCACCTCTGCTACTCCTGCATCTCCTCCAGTCCTTGCATCTCCTTGAGACAGTTATCTTGCCTGGCCATGTTAATCAGGATGGAGATGGAGGGCTGGAGGAGGAAGGGTTCCACAGAGTGGCTTGGGCTCTCCCTTGTTGCACTTAACTGCTCAGTGCGGAGACACGGACAGAAAACCCACAGAAGCACTCCGTAGTGCTTTAGTGGTCTTCAGATCTGTGCCACCTTTCCGCACTGCACCGTTTCTCCTGGATTGCGGAGAGCGATTTATATTTCTTCTCCAGAATGAAGCAACAGATCACAGAACTAAGTTATCATTACATTCAGCTGAGCTAGGCCTACAATGCAATGTGCCTGGTATAATACTGAATTTCTTGGTTACAGATTCCCTCTAAGGTATTGGCCTATGAATCGGTCTTGTTTCTATTTGTATTGTTTATTGAGATCCTAATACATTTTTATATCATTTTTAGTAAAAGCTGACATCAGTTTTTTTTTAATGGTTTGCAGGCATTCTGGAATTGGGTAGAAAATTATCCTGATGAGTTTACAAAATTGTACCAGAGACCTCAGACTGATATGGCAGGTACGGCTTCTTCTAACAGTGAGTTCACACACACAGTGGTTGTCGCCTAAAACATCAGAGTTTGGTCTTCCCAGTTGTCAGCCAACCAGTTGCACTTTCATCTGTAGCACATGCGTCATCTCTTGCTAAAGTTCTGCGGTATTGGATTTTTAGTCATTTATTTCTTTGCTGAAGGCCCTATTCACAATGGGTTGGCCAATATACTGGTTGAGAGGGATATGTGGAGTTGTGATTTAATGCCTGCCCATTTGCTCTGGGTGAGGCGTAGTTGGCAGAAGAAACAGGCTCCACAGATGGCCCTGCCTCAAAGCGATAAGATGACTGCCTGCTCGGGGGTTGAGCTGGTTAACTACAACAAACTAATTCTCTATACCTCATGAAACCGGGAGTTCACAAGGAATTATAAAATGACCGTACTTCTCAGTCATACACTGGTTACGTCTTTGAAACCCTAGGCCCGAGACGGAAGTTCTCCGAGTCTTTGCTTATAGGACGCAGGGAAGGGAAGATGCACAGAACTCAAGGTAGAAGTGCAGCAACAACGCCGTGTTTGGTCTCCAAATGCACCAGCGCTCTGAGTGGATCCATTGGAACCAGAACAATCTCCCTATGACCTTTCGGTGAGGAGCTGTGACCCATAATGTGTTTATGGATTTCTAGCTGCCAGGCCAAAGCGAGGGGGGAGTGGGATCCTCCCAGGAAGAGGGGTGTGACCAACTAAGGGTTAAAGTGCCCATGCAGGGCAGTGGTCACGGTCTTTCTCTGAAGGGAAGTCACGCCGGGTATTGTGTTTTGGAGGGACCTGGAAATCCTGCTTACGTCACCGCTTACCGTTTGACTGTAGCATCCAACCATACAAGATTGCAGCTTTAAAGGCCATCATACATATCCGGTAACTGATTTTATCTGTTAAGGTCTCATTAACACAACCGTATGAATGAGTCCGCATCCATTCCGCAATTTTGCGAAACTCGCATGGACCCACTTATTTCAATGGGGCCGCAAAAGATGCAGACAGCACACTGTGTGCCGTTCGCATCCGTAGTTCTGTTCCGCGGCCCTGAAAAAAATATAGAGAATGTCCTATTTTTGTCCGCAATTGCAGACAATAATAGGCATTTTCCATGATAGCGGCGGCCATGTGCGGTCCACAAATTGCGGAACGCACACGGGTTTGTATCCGTATTTTGCAGATCCGCAAAACACTACGGTCGTGTGAATGTAGCCTTACTCTGATTGTACCATCATCTGTATTTGCATATCGGACCATTGTATATAATCTGTATGTGTATAGTGTTGTCTAGTGTGCCCTTAAGGCAATTGAATATTATATTTAATCTTGCACTCTTTTGTCTCGATTCACGATCCACACGTCCGTGGCTCGGTATTATATTATATGCTACCTGGGTTTGTTTCTGACCCGATATAACCCCATTAACGGACCGGGCTTATATCTAATGAGCAACTGGTGGCTGTCTACCAGGCTGGCAGTTCTCTGTTTCACTGGGGCAGTGAAAGGGCATTCCCAGCTTGTCAGGGTTGTGCCACGCTGTAGGTCGCGTGGGCCACCCTTTCTTACTCCCCGTCCCTCCCCGTCCCCGTGTGGACTGGTGGTGTTGGTGTAAAACTGTGCCAAGCTGGCGTTACGTACTCCCAGGGAGGGCGTAACGTCAAGTCTTGGTAACCAGAGACGAAAACGTACTGTGTGATCCTGGCGTACAGTGACGTCAGACCAGGTGCGGTTCGTCACACCGGTATTTACTATATATCACAGTTTCTTAATTACTGCGGTATTTTAGTGACATCATAGGAGTGGTCGCACTTGACAGTGCTGACCGGTTCTACAATGGGCACTGTGAATGTCGAGTTCTGAAGGCTCCAGATGCCGCCAGCAAGCAGCACTCCTGCTGACATGTATATATCAGCTGCAGTGCAGCAACCGACCAGCAGGCAGTTTACTTGCTAATGTTCAGCAAGCAGCTGGGCTTAGTAAAGTACCTCCTGGGCAGGTGCTGCACTGCTGATATGTATGCATCGGCGGGTCTAACCCATCAGCTTGGAGAGTCTTGCCTTGTCACCGCCCACATCCTGTTTACTGAGGCTGCGCGGCGGGTTCAGAGCTCAGGTCGGGTCCTATGAACTTCCCAGCCATGTCCAGGTTACTTAGAGGAGTGCGTGTGTCTACTAAAGGTATCGCTGCCACATGGAGCGCTCCTTTCCTGCCTAGAGGGCTGTGCTGAGTGCATAGACAGATGTATGTACATCCTCACACCCCATGGTGCAGAAGGCTGCTCACTGAGTATTGGCAGGCGTAAGGGATCCCTAGTATTACCACTATCAATATTATAATTACCTATCTTATTAATTATTATGGGACTAGAAAGTGATATTGTATGTAATGATATTTGCTTCTTCACTTTTCCATACTGGAAATACTTAAAGGGGTTATCCAGTAAATTGTATTGATGACCCATCCTCATTGTTGGTCATCAATATCAACTCAGCGGGGACTTGACTCCCGGAACCCTTGCCGATCAGCTCTGTGACCGCAGCGGCCTCTTCCTAGGCCATGTGGCATATCTGTACGTAGGTCACGTGGCCTAGGTGCAGCTCAGTCCCATAGAAGTGAATAGGGCTGAGCTGCAATACCACGCACAGCCACTATCCAATGTACAGCACTGTGCTTGGTAACCAGTGAGGAGGCCGCAGTGCTTACCGGAGCTCCGGTGAGCACGCCGTCTCCTTGTAACATCTGATCGCAGGAGTGCTGGGACCTAGACACCCTCCAATGTGATATTGAGGACCTATCCTGAGGATAGGTTATCATTATCATTTCCTGGATAACCCCTTTAAAATACTATTTGCTGTTCCTGTTAAAGTTCCCCCAGCAGTCCATGATAGTTGTAGACCTTCAGTACCTGCTGGGAGTTCTAATTTCCTGTATAAAACATGGCACCTTCTGGACGGGTTACTGAGTTTTCAAAAGAGTGCTGAGACCCCAATGGTCGCTAAATGAGGGGAGTGAAGCGTGCACATATCTTGCTCTCTCCTACCTGCAGATTACGAAATTGAGATGGGCCCATAGACTTCTATTGAGCCCATCTCCTGCAGCAAAGAGAGGAGAGAGAGAGTGCGATATGTGAGCACTTTTCTCCCCTTATTCTAGTGGTGATTGGGGTCTCAGCATTGTTTTATTTCTTCTAAATGGGTATTTATCGCTATATATATAGTTATTGCGATACATTTCTTAAAGGGAACCTGTCACCTCTACTATGTGACCCTCATTGAGCATTTCTAAATGTTCTTTGTGTTACCCTAAACATATAAATTAAGCTTTTAATTTCATCTGCAGACGAAATAAAGTATAAGTAATACGTTTTTGTACTTTCCGCCTTTTATGCGAGTTAACATAAAGGAGTCATATCTTACTTGTGTGACCAGAGAAGAGTCATATTTTCTCGGAGTCAAGCTTTTCAGCTCCGTCTAAGAAACGCCCCTATAGATAAAATCTTGCGCATTCGCAATAGTCAGTACGGGCAAGACAACGTTGCGTAAGTATTTCCACTCTACCACATGATCTACCTAGTGCCCGCAGTAGTGCGCACTCCCTAATTACTTGTGCTATCTTCTGTCGCAGGGGGAGCGGATAGTTGAGAACAATCCAGCACGTAGTGGCGAGAGGGGACATACACTTAAAGAGGACCTTTCACTAGAATAAAAAATGTAAACTAAGCATACAGACATGGAGAGCGGCGCCCAGGGATCTCCCTGCACTTACTATTATCCCTGGGCCCCGCTCCGTTCTCCCGGTATAGGCTCCGGTATCTTCATATGTTCGGCTACACCCAGTTGAGCCTGCCGGCGTCTTTCTCCCAGGCTGTAGCGCTTGCAAATCGCAGCGCTCAGCTCATAGCCTGTATGAAGATACCGGAGCCTATACCGGGAGAACGGAGCGGCGCCCAGGGATAACAGTAAGTGTAGGGAGATCCCTGGGCGCCGCTCTCCATGTCTGTATACTTAGTTTAGATTTTTTATTCTAGTGAAAGGTCCTCTTTAAGTATCTGATTGGTCTAATTAAGAAAGGGCAAATGCGCGATTTCGGACGAGATTACAAGCGGTGAGGGGGGAGATTCGCTGTCAAAAGTCTAGTGGGAGGGAAATAGGCGCTGATGGTGTGAGGGAAAGGCATTATTTATGTAAATGAGCATAACGGCGGGAAAGCATTAGAGGGTGATATACTAGGACATGTTAGTCCTGAGAAGATTATGGATGAATCGCTAGGAACTATCAAGGTAGACAAGCTTAAAGGTACATTCAGTTTTATATGTGATAACGTGGTGACTGGTTCCCTTTAAATACCGTTATCGTGGGAATATTTTTGATATCGCCCATCCCTGCATTCACACAACTGTATTTTTGGTCCGCATCCGATCCGCATTTTTTGCGTATAGGATGCTGACCCGTTCATTTTAGTGGGTCCGCAAAAAACCTGTGTCCGTTCCGTAGCCCCCCAAAAAAAAGAGAGAACATGTCCTATTCTTGTAAGTTTTTTGGACAAGTATATTCATTATTACAATGAATGCGCCAAAAAAAAGCAACACGAATGTTATCCGTAATTTTTTGCAGACCTCAAAATGCATACGGTTGTGTGAATTCACCCTAAGGCCTCATGCACACGACCGTATGTATTGTATTTTGCGATCCACAAAAAATACGGATGACGTCCGTATACCTTCCGTATTTTGTAGAACGGAACAGCCGATCCCTAATAGAACAGTCCTATCCTTATCCGTAATGCGAACAATAATAGGACATGTTCTATTTTTTTTGCGGAACAAACATACGGAAACTGAATGCACACAGAGTAACTTCAGTTTTTTTTTTCGGACCTATTGAAATGAATGGTTCCGCATACGGTCCGCAAAAAAAAACAACGGAACGGACACTGAAAGAAAATACGTTTGTGTACATAAGCCCTTATACTGATGTATTTTTGTACATTGACCACAGAGAGCTAAAAAGGTAGTAATGTTCTGTAATGGGGACGGTGCTGGTAAAGACAGTTCTCACTGTTGCATGTTCCTTTTTGTGGTGGTATTTTCAAAGACCTCTGGAACTGTTGAATTGTTATCACTACTTCACATAGATTGCTTCTGATCTACAGGTATAGTTTTTTTTAATGCTGAATATGTTCATGAAAATAACAGATTTTTTATTTTGTAACTTCCAGACTGTGCGGAGAAGTTATTTGACTTGGTGGACAATTTTGCAGAAAGCAACAAGCGGAAAGTAGCTGTATGGCCCTTGCAGATCATTTTGCTAGTTCTGTGTCCTGAAATTATCCAGGACATTTCTAAGGAAGTTGTAGAAGAAAACAAAATGAACAAGGTGAGTTGGGTAAATCCTTATCCCTGTTTTATACCACAAGATGTAAAAAAAAAAAAAAAAAAAAAAAAAATCTTCTTTACATCCTTCAACAAAATTTAAATCCTACCTAATATTTCAGAAAATTGAAGAATAAGAAAATATTATAATTATTTATTTTAACCTCTTAAGGACACATGACGTACCGGTACGTCATGATGTCCTGGTACTTAAGGACACATGACGTACCGGTACGTCATGTGTTGTTCCGATCACTGCCGCCCGGCCGGCAGTGATCGGAACAAGGTGCCTGCTCAAATCATTGAGCAGGCACCTAGGCTAAATGCGCGGGGGGGTCCCGTGACCCCCCATGTCGGCGATCGCAACAAACCGCAGGTCAATTCAGACCTGCGGTTTGATGCGCTTTTTGCAGTTAGTTTCTGATCCCCGCGGTCCCTGACCGCGAGGATCAGAAACTTTATAATGTCCAAAATATATCTGTATCCCCCCCCTGCACCTGTGAGTGATTTTAGCCCGGTGGGAGGTGCAGGGGGAGGGAGGCGGGCGGTGCGGCAGACGGGATCGCGATCCCCCGCCCGCCTCCCCTTGAATGATCGTTGGTGGTTAGTGGTTATACCAGGGTGCCAGCACATTGCTGGCACCCTGGTATAAACGGCTGACATCTGCGATGCGATGTCAGCCGTTTAACCCTTTCCATACAGCGGTCCGTACGAACCGCTGTATGGAAAAAGTTAACAGTAATAGGGTGCTCCCTCCCTCTCCCATCGGGGGGCTGCAGTGCCTTTGCAGTCCCCCGATGGGAGAGGAAGAGAGCTCCCAGACAGCCCCCCGACAGCCCCGTCCTTACCCTTCCCCGTCTGCGAAGTTCTGAGCAGACGGGGAAGGTTCCCATGGCAACAGGACGCCGTCTCAGGCGTCCTGCTGTCCATGGTGCTGAACAGATCTGTGCTAAAGGCAGAGATCTGTTCAGACAAAGTGTAAGTAAAATACAGTACAGTACAATATATATTGTACTGTACTGTATTATACAGACATCAGACCCACTGGATCTTAAAGAACCAAGTGGGTCTGGGTAAAAAAAAAAGTGAAAAAAAAGTAAAAATCAAAAAAATCCAGTTATCACTGATTAACCCCTTAGGGACGCATGACGTATCGGTACGGCATGTTTCCCGAGTCCTTAAGGACCCATGACGTACCGGTACGTCATGTGTTGTTCCGATCACTGCCGTGCGGCTGGCAGTGATCGGAACCCGGTGCCTGCTCAAATCATTGAGCAGGCACCTCGGCTAAATGCGCGGGGGGGTCCCGTGACCCCCCCATGTCGGCGATCGCAACAAACCGCAGGTCAATTCAGACCTGCGGTTTGTTGCGTTTTATGCAGTTTCTGATCGCTGCGGTCCCTGACCGCGGCGATCAGAAACTTTAGTGTGGCAAAAATATATATTTATCACCCCCCTGCACCTCTGAACGATTTTAGCCCGGTGGGAGGTGCAGGGGGGGGGGGGTTGCGGGCGGTGCGGCAGGCGGGATCGCGATCCCCCGCCCGCCTCCCATTGAATAATCGTTGGTGTACAGTGGATATACCAGGGTGCCAGCACATTGCTGGCACCCTGGTATAAACGGCTGACATCGGTGATGCGATGTCAGCCGTTTAACCCTTTCCATACAGCGGTCCGTACGGACCGCTGTATGGAAAAGGTTAACAGCTCAGGGAGCTCCCTCCCTCTCCGATCGGGGGGCTGCTGTGCCTTTGCAGCCCCCCGATGGAGAGGGAGAGAGCCCCCAGACAGCCCCCCGCAGCCCCGTGCTCACCCTTCCCCGTCTGCGAAGTTCTGAGCAGACGGGGAAGGTTCCCATGGCAACAGGACGCCTGCTCAGGCGTCCTGCTGTCCATGGTGCTGAACAGATCTGTGCTGAAGGCAGAGATCTGTTCAGTTTAAGTAAAATACAGTGCAGTACCCTATATAGAGTACAGTACTGTATTATACAGACATCAGACCCACTGGATCTTCAAGAACCAAGTGGGTCTGGGTAAAAAAAAAAAGTAAAAATCAAAAAACACATTTATCACTGATTTAAAAATGAAAAAAATTAAATTCCCTACACATGTTTGGTATCGCCGCGTCCGTAACGACCTGATCTATAAAACGGTCATGTTACTTTAGGCTACTTTCACACTAGCGTTCGGGTGTCCGCTCGAGCGCTCCGTTTGAAGGGGCTCACGAGCGGCCCCGAACGCATCCGTCTGGCCCCAATGCATTCTCAGTGGAGGCGGATCCACTGAGAATGCATCCGCCTGCCAGCGCTCAGCCTCCGCTCCGCTCAGTGAGCGGACACCTGAACGCTGCTTGCAGTGTTCGGGTGTCCGCCTGGCCGTGCGGAGGCGAGCGGATCCGTCCACACTTACAATGTAAGTCAATGGGGACGGATCCGCTTGAAGATGACACCATATGGCTCAATCTTCAAGCGGATCCGTTCCCCATTGACTTACAATGTAAAGTCTGAACGGATCCGCTCAGGCTACTTTCATACTTAGAAAATTTTCTAAGTTTTAATGCAGACGGATCCGTTCTGAACGGATGCGAACGTCTGCATTATCGGAGCGGATCCGTCTGATGAAACATCAGACGGATCCGCTCCGAACGCTAGTGTGAAAGTAGCCTTACCCGAACGGTGAACGCCATAAAAATAAAAAATAAAAAACTATGATGAAATTGAAATTTTGCCCACCTTACTTCCCAAAAAAAGGTAATAAAAGTGATCAAAAAAGTCGCATGTACGCCAAAATTGTAACAATCAAATTGTCATCTCATCCCGCAAAAAATTAGACCCTACTAAGATAATCGCCCAAAAACTGAAAAAAATATGGCTCTTAGACTATGGAAACACTAAAACATGATTTTTTTGGTTTCAAAAATGAAATCATTGTGTAGAACTTACATAAATTAAAAAAAAGTATACATATTAGGTATCGCCGCGTCCATATCGACTGGCTCTATAAAAATATCACATGATCTAACCCCTCAGGTGACCACCGTAAAAAAAATAAAAATAAAAACGGTGTAAAAAAAGCAATTTTTTGTCATCTTACATCACAAAAAGTGTAATAGCAAGCGATCAAAAAGTCATATGCACCCCAAAATAGTGCAAATTAAACAATCATCTCATCCCACAAAAAATGAGACCCTACTTAAGATAATCGCCCAAAAACTGAAAAAACTATGGCTCTTAGACTATGGAGACACAAAAACTTTTTTTTTGTTTTAAAAATGAAATCATTGGGTAAAACTTACATAAATTACACTTTTTTTATACATATTAGGTATCGCCGCGTCCGTGACAACCTGCTCTATGAAATTACCACATGATCTAACCTGTCAGATGAATGTTGTAAATAACAAAAAAAAAAAACGGTGCCAAAAAAGCTAATTCTTGTTACCTTGCCGCACAAAAAGTGTAATATAGAGCGACCAAAAATCATATGTACCCTAAACTAGTACCAACAATACTGCCACCCTATCCCGTAGTTTCTAAAATGGGGTCACTTTTCTGGAGTTTCTACTCTAGGGGTGCATCAGGGGGGCTTCAAATGGGACAAAAACAGTCCAGCAAAACCTGCCTTCCAAAAACCGTATGGCATTCCTTTCCTTCTGCGCCCTGCCGTGTGCCCGTACAGCGGTTTACGACCACATATGGGGTGTTTCTGTAAACTACAGAATCAGGGCCATAAATAATGAGTTTTGTTTGGCTGTTAACTCTTGCTTTGTAACTGGAAAAAAAATATTAAAATGAAAAATCTGCCAAAAAAGTGAAATTTTGAAATTGTATCTCTATTGTCCATTAAATCTTGTGCAACACCTAAAGGGTTAACAAAGTTTGTAAAATCAGTTTTGAATACCTTGAGAGGTGTAGTTTCTTAGATGGGGTCACTTTTATGGAGTTTCTACTCTAGGGGTGCATCAGGGGGCTTCAAATGGGACATGGTGTCAAAAAACCAGTCCAGCAAAATCTGTCTTCCAAAAACCAAACGGCGCACCTTTCACTCTACACCCCGCTGTGTGGCCGTACAGTAGTTTACGGCCACATATGGGGTGTTTCTGTAAACGGCAGAGTCAGGGCAATAAAGATACAGTCTTGTTTGGCTGTTAACCCTTGCTTTGTTAGTGGAAAAAAATGGGTTAAAATGGAAAATTAGGCAAAAAAATGAAATTCTCAAATTTCATCCCCATTTGCCAATAACTCTTGTGCAACACCTAAAGGGTTAACGAAGTTTGTAAAATCAGTTTTGAATACCTTGAGGGATGTAGTTTCTTAGATGGGGTCATTTTTGGGTGGTTTCTATTATGTAAGCCTCGCAAAGTGACTTCAGACCTGAACTGGTCCCTAAAAATTGAGTTTTTGTAAATTTCTGAAAAATTTCAAGATTTGCTTCTAAACTTCTAAGCCTTATAACATCCCCAAAAAATAAAATATCAATCCCAACATGCTACAAACATGAAGTAGACATATGGGGAATGTAAAGTCATCACAATTTTTGGGGGTATTACTATGTATTACAGAAGTAGAGAAACTGAAACTTTGAAATTTGCTAATTTTTCCAATTTTTTGGTAAATTATGTATTATTTTGTGCAAAAAAAATAATTTTTTTGACTTCATTTTACCAGTGTCATGAAGTACAATATGTGACGAAAAAACAATCTCAGAACGGCCTGGATAAGTCAAAGCGTTTTAAAGTTATCAGCACTTAAAGTGACAGTGGTCAGATTTTCAAAAAATGGCCTGGTCCTTAAGGTGAAATAAGGCTGTGTCCCTATGGGGTTAAAGCTCAATTCATTTCATGGCGCTGTACATTTAGACGGGGTTACACAAATATAAAAATACAACAAGCAAGAAACTATTAACAGACTGGTACAGAGAGGTAGAGTACCCTGCCCACAAGAGCTTACAATCTATAAAATTGTAGATCAGTCACTGCCAATAAAGTCCCCTCTAAGGCTACTTTCACACTAGCGGCACGGACCTCCGGCAGGCTGTTCCGTCGCCGAAACGTAGCAATTCTTTTGTAATCACGTTTTTACATGTAAACAGTCCCCAATAAAGGGATTTTTTCACCGGACATGCTGCCTCCGCTATTGCTCATTGGACTGTATACTTAGGAGCCTGTGTGGATTTAGGGCTCCAGGTGGGCTGTTGCATTCCGGCTGACCTCAAGATCTTGTGAGTGCGACTCCTGATTGATGTATTGTTCTGTTCCGTCGGGTGAACAGCCTGTCGGATCCGTCCTGCTGCTAGTGACAGTGTGCCTCCGGACTGCCGCTCCGTCCACATTGACTCTAATGGGGGCGGAGTTCCGGCGAGAGGCTGCCGGAATAAATGTCGGACATTTCGTCGTTTTTTTCCGGCAGCCTCTCGCCGTAACTCCGCCCTCATTATAGTCACATTACCACCTAAGAGCTGTCAATACATGTCCAGCAACTAGCTTGCGCATCGCAAGATTACAGCGCTCTAGCTTTGTGACGTCGGGGAGCAAGGAGGAGATTCGGCGTATGCGGGGCGTGGCTGGGCTCCGAAAACGTTAGTAACAGCTCCTTGGGCTTCTTACTTGCCTAATTTACATATCTATAAAATCGTTTTTTTCACACAATGAAAGCACACAGAGCTATGGGGAATGTATATTGTGGATGTGCTAGTGGCCATCTAGCAACCCATGTCCTCAGCTCTATACCCAAAATACAGGTGACAGGTTCCCTTTAAGTACCTGATTCTCCCAGTGCTCATTATGTACCAAGACATTGGCAGTGAGGAGGGTTTGGGTGGCCCCCTTGGCATCTGCCCACTGGGACATTTCTCTGAAGGGCCTATGGCCTGTTTACCCCTGCCTTCTGTTCTGTGGGGAGATGAGCCACGGCCAGAGGAGTTGGACTGTGGATTCTTTCCCACTTCCCATTCAGGACACATGCACACTTAGCCAAATTGAGCATGCATGTATATGGGGCGCCTGAAGGAATAGCTGGTGGCATTCAGCAGTCTAATGTGAATGGCCAGCTTTATAAATTAAGGCTAAATATTAAGTATAAACCATATTCACATAGCTGGTGTATTTCATGCAAATCATATGTTTTACAACTTACTGCACATATGAAATATGCATTAAATCTGATTACTGTAAAACTCCCATTTCTTCCTTACTTACATCAAATTGATCATTTTGTAAGCAGTCATTTATTTTTGCTGGCTTAACTCGTATGAAAACTCTGTTTGCAGAAACTATTTCTTGAAAACCTCAGGAAAGCTTTAACTGGGCATGGCGTAGGAAAACCACTGACTGAAAGTGCTGCAATTGCTTGTGTCAAGTTGTGCAAGGCTTCCACTTATGTCAATTGGGAGGATAATTCCGTCATATTTCATCTCGTCCAGTCTTTAGTCATTGACTTGAAGGTAGGTGTGATGCTAATGTCTAAAACACGGATATGTGGTAGGCTTCCGCTTTCCTGTTCATGATTTAGAAACGTCTGTGCCTAATGTACTGAAAGCACTACCTGCATTGTCAATGTACATTTTTACGCTCTGAAATTAGTTTAATTTCTGGTATTTATAAATGATTGGTGAGATGCGCCATATGTATCCGATGGCTGCTGGTGCTTTAAAGATGGCGCTGGTTCAGGAGCTAAGCTGGCGCAATTGCTGGTAGGTGCCTTCTGTGTTACACAGTCTGTGGACAGTGTCCACGATTGAGTTTCCTTAGGTGGATATAAAATAAAAGTAAAAAAGAAAAAAGTTTTTAAAATATAAAATTTTAAATAACTACAGATTCCACATTTAGCAAAAAAAAAATAAAAAAATATATATACAGTATATATGTAAGAAATCAGACAGCACTCCAAGACTTAAAAAGACGTGGTGTATTTATTCACCCATGTGGGTGTGGGAATAAATACACCACGTCTTTTCAAGTCTTGGAGTGCTGTCCGATTTCTTACGTATATTAAGGGTGAGAAGCCAATTCCCTTGGACCGCCGAATTTCTTTATTTTCTCTCTATATATAAAGTGTAAACCCTGAGCTGTGAACGCTGTACCAGAAAAAAGTGAATTGAAACAGGCAAGTTTGCGTTCCTGTCTCCTAGACCACATGTGGATTGTTAGCTTTCCTTTGTTCTTTCCTGTGTGTATTATTCCAACATTACTGAAAAAGGCAAATGGTTCTAAAATAGACATGAGTGAAAAACCCAGAAGAGGAAGATCTTTGTTTGTAGATTCTGTAGCCTTCAAAATGACTGTGCACAAAACTGCTACCCTGCAAACTAATGGTATATGCCCCCATTGTCTTAAATGGAAAAAGCCCCTTTAAAGGGAACCTGTCATCACCTTTTTGCTGTCCATACTAACGGCAGTATAAAGTAGAGACAGGTGAGATGATATCAGCGGTCTGTCATTTATAAGATAAAAGTAAGTGATTGCCGAGAACCAACATCACAATCATTGCAGACTGGGCCTGGAAAAGAGTCCCGGCCACCTGAGAAGAGTCCTGGTTATTCATGAATTCCTGCTCTCCTGCCCACCTGCTGATGACTGACCAGCTTCTACCTAGTTTTCCCCCTTTCTCTCTAGGAGAGAACTGCCAATCATCAGCAGATGGGTGAGAGAGCAGGAGATTATAATAACCAGGACTCTTCTCAGGTAGATTTGACTCTTTTCCAGGTCTGTACTGCAGTCATTATGATGCTGGTTCTCAGCAACCACTTACTATTAGCTGATGTGTGACACAGCGCTGACATCAGCATTTCTGTCACTATTTTATGCTGCCCTCAGTGAGGTCGGCATAACGTGCATGACAGGTTCCCTTTAAGTAGAGATTTAAAAAAGCTCATGTGCACAGTGCCAAAATTTTCTGCTAGGAAATTGACCTGCTGTTCAGATTTTAAAAGTGCAACGGTAGTTGTTTATGCAGATTTTCAGTGCATATGTCATCCTTTGCATTGAAAATATGTGGCAAATCCGTGCCAAAATCCACACCAAAATATGCACACAAGCGTATTTATTTTGTGGTCCACAAAACATGGATCTGTAAAAAATACAGATGACGTCCGTGTGACATCCGTATTTCATCCATTTTTTTCCCCGGATCCGTTATAACAATACCCATCCTTGTATGCAAAATGGACAAGAATAGCACATCTTTATTTTGCAGCCCATGCGGTTATACGGAAACGGAATGCACACAGTCAAACAAATATGTTCGAGTGCATAAGCCCTAATCCAATGTTCTTTATGCTCACATTTTTATTGAGCCCCTGTAGTAATTTGCTTTCATTAATTAACGTGTGCCTCTTGTCTTTTTAGAATTTGCTGTTCAATCCCAGCAAACCTTTCTCGAGAGGTGCAGGAAACCAGAATGCAGATGTGGATCTTATGATTGACTGCCTTGTTTCTTGCTTTAGGATCAACCCTCACAACAACCAGCATTTCAAAGTATGTGTGCTGTGTTTATTCTGTAATATAGGTTTTTAACTTCTTTACTAAGCTGGTTTTGTGTGTCCATGCCCTGCCTCTCTTGCAATCCCCCCATTCTGAGATCTGTGCTTTAATCATCATTATTTTATAATACTGCAGCCTCTTCAGAAAAGGACCTATTGTTTAAATTCCTGTTTTAATATGTTATTAATCATTTTTGATTTTTATTTATTTATTTTTTGTTTAGTCTATATTAAAATTATCCTGAATCCTGCAGTTTTCAGTCTGAGCCTCATAGTAGGCTGACACTTTCTGTTCTGTAGATCTCACCTTACAGCAGTCAATCGTATCACAGGCAAGATTACAATGCATGGTGATTTTATTTAGTTCTTTTAATAAAATTAGTGGCAGGTAACACCATTGTCTGTGTAGGTAAGGGTCTTCTGTAGAACTTGGATAGCTATTGTCCACATAGCTGCTGTAAAACCTATCGCTAAATGCTACGTATCATTTATGGTTTTATTTAGTAAAAAATGTAGATGATGATTTCCCTTTCATTTTCTGTTAATGTTTAGAGGTAGCTATACACACTAGATTGAAGTAGGAATAGCCGTTTTGCAGGTGCGGCTATGCTCATTTTATTCCATAGTGGTTGTTAAAGTTATTCCAACTAACTGTACATGTTCAGTGACACTGGGAGAATGATGGGGAGTTCTGTTAGAGAACTTTTCTTTCTCGTACATTCCATTGGGGGACACAGACCATGGGTATAGCCTAGGTCATTACTTGGAGGAGACACTATGCAAATAAAAAAGAGAGAGCTCCTCCTCCACGGGCTATACCCCCATGCTCCACCGGGAGGACCCCAGTCTTGCTTAGTGTCGGATAAGGAGGTGACATTTTAAGACTCTCTACTCCTGTATTTTTTTTCAGCAAGAGGACACAGGGTCGCATTTTGCTTCCCTGGTCTCTCGGTGGAGCGAGCGCCGGGGTCGAATTGGCGTCGCCGGCTACCCCCCCAAGAAGTTAAGTGGAACCGGGCTCGACCTGCAGCTCCGGCGGCCTACCAGATCTGGGGTCACCTATCCTGCCCTCCTACCAGATCACTGTCACTCCTTGTGCCAGCTAACTGAAGAGGTGAACCCCGCTGGTGTGGAGCAGAGGGCGAAGACTGCAGTACGCAGATAAGTATGTGCGGCACTCCTGCAGAGTCCCCTGCCCTCTTTCTGTCTCCTGTGTGACACTTAGGGTCCGCTTGGTGGGGGGGGAAGGATTCAGGACTCCCGCAAGAAGCCTGCCTTTAAGCCCCAACCTTCCTGGCGCCCGCGGCCTCAGTCGGCCCGCCCCGCGCCCCCCAAGCAGTCCTCCGCCTGAAGGGGCGCCCCTACCTCTTGCGGTGGGGGGGCCGACTGCTCTCCTTTCAACAGGTTTGCAGAGCTCACATCCAGGACGCCTGGGCCCTGGAAATTGTAACCTCCGGTTACAAAATAGAATTCGCTTTCAGGCCTCCAGAGAGTTTCTTCCCTTCTCGGGTTCCGGGGGATTCCGGTCAGGGCCTCTGCCCTTTTGCAAGCGGTCTCTTCCCTTTTGGACAGGGGAGTGATTGTCCCAGTTCCCCTAGAGCAGGGATGGCCAACCTGAGGCTCTCCAGCTGTTGCAAAACTACAACTCCCAGCATGCCCAGACTGCCTACAGCTAGCAGCCTACAGCAGGGCATGGTGGGAGTTGTAGTTTTACAACAGCTGGAGAGCCACAGGTTGGCCATGCCTGCCCTAGAGGAACAAGGTGCAGGTTTCTACACCACCACTGCCTTTACTGCCAAAGGTTCTTCGCAAGATCATGACGGAAGGGATTCCGACCATTCTCATCGCCCCCGATTGGCCTCGCCGCGCCTGGTTCTCGGACGTCACTCGGATGCTGGCAGACGTTCCGTGGCCTCTTCCTCTTAGGGAGGACCTACTGTCTCAAGGACCACTCTTCCACAAGAATTTATGGTCACTTTGTTTAACGGCATGGCTGTTGAGACCGCCATCCTAAAGAAGAGGGGCTTCTCGGACTCAGTCGTGAAGACCATGATAAAGGCCAGAAAACCAGTTTCCTCACGGATATACAGTCGTGGCCAAAAGTTTTGAGAATTACATAAATATTGGAAATTGGAAAAGTTGCTGCTTAAGTTTTTATAATATCAATTTGCATATACTCCAGAATGTTATGAAGAGTGATCAGATGAATTGCATAGTCCTTCTTTGCCTTGAAAATTAACTCAATCCCAAAAAAAACTTTCCACTGCATTTCATTGCTGTCATTAAAGGACCTGCTGAGATCATTTCAGTAATCGTCTTGTTAACTCAGGTGAGAATGTTGACGAGCACAAGGTTGGAGATCATTGTCAGGCTGATTGGGTTAAAATGGCAGACTTGACATGTTAAAAGGAGGGTGATGCTTGAAATCATTGTTCTTCCATTGTTAACCATGGTGACCTGCAAAGAAACGCGTGCACCCATCATTGCGTTACATAGAAATGGCTTCACAGGCAAGGATATTGTGGCTACTAAGATTGCACCTCAATCAACAATTTATAGGGTCATCAAGAACTTCAAGGAAAGAGGTTCAATTCTTGTTAAGAAGGCTTCAGGGCATCCAAGAAAGTCCAGCAAGCGCCAGGATCGTCCTAAAGAGGATTCAGCTGCGGGATCGGAGTGCCACCAGTGCAGAACTTGCTCAGGAATGGCAGCAGGCAGGTGTGAGCGCATCTGCACGCACAGTGAGGTGAAGACTTTTGGAAGATGGCCTGGTGTCAAGAAGGGCAGCAAAGAAGCCACTTCTCTCCAAAATAAACATCAGGGACAGATTGATCTTCTGCAGAAAGTATGGTGAATGGACTGCTGAGGACTGGGGCAAAGTCATATTCTCAGATGAAGCCTCTTTCCGATTGTTTGGGGCATCTGGAAAAAGGCTTGTCTGGAGAAGAAAGGGTGAGCGCTACCATCAGTCCTGTGTCATGCCAACAGTAAAGCATCCTGAGACCATTCATGTGTGGGGTTGCTTCTCATCCAAGGGAGTGGGCTCACTCACAATTTTGCCCAAAAACACAGCCATGAATAAAGAATGGTACCAAAACACCCTCCAACAGCAACTTCTTCCAACAACAGTTTGGTGAAGAACAATGCATTTTCCAGCACGATGGAGCACTGTGCCATAAGGCAAAAGTGATAACTAAGTGGCTCAGGGACCAAAAGGTTGACATTTTACGTCCATGGCCTGAAAACTCCCCAGATCTTAATCCCATTGAGAACTTGTGGTCAATCCTCAAGAGGCGGGTGGACAAACAAAAACCCACTAATTCTGACAAACTCCATGAAGTGATTATGAAAGAATGGGTTGCTATCAGTCAGGAATTGGCCCAGAAGTTGATTGAGAGCATGCCCGGTCGAATTGCAGAGGTCCTGAAAAAGAAGGGCCAACACTGCAAATACTGACTCTTTGAATAAATGTCATGTAATTGTCGATAAAAGCCTTTGAAACGTATGAAGTGCGTGTAATTATATTTCACTACATCACAGAAACAACTGAGACAAAGATCTAAAAGCAGTTTAGCAGCAAACTTTGTGAAAACTAGTATTTTTGTCATTCTCAAAACTTTTGGCCACGACTGTACTATCGTACCTGGAAGGCTTTTCTTGCCTTTTGTGAGAAGCTAGGCGTTTTTCCCCTTCGTTTCTCGGTTCCGGTGGTCCTCTCCTTTCTCCAGTCGGGCCTTGAGATGGGAATGTCCCTGAGCTCCCTGAAAGGCCAGGTCTCGGCTCTAGCCATTTTCTTCCAGCGATCCCTGGCTCTACTCGGTCCGGTGAGGACTTTGCTACAGGGGGTGGAGCATTCGGTTCCTCCGTATGTTCCTCCCCTGCCCCCCTGGGACATCAATTTGGTTCTGTCTTCCCTCCAGGCGGCTCCCTTTGAGCCTCTGAGGGAGGTTTCCTTGAGTCTTCTCACCTGGAAGGTGGTCTTTTTGGTGGCCATCACCTCGATCAGGAGGGTGTCGGAGCTGGCCGCTCTTAACCTCTAGGGAGCCTTTTTGGTCTTCCACCAGGATAAGGCGGCGCTACGCCCGGTCCCTTCCTTTTTGCCCAAGGTGGTCTCCGCCTTCCACCTTAATGAGGATATAGTCCTGCCCTCTTTTTGTCCATCCCCGGCGAATCGCAAGGAGCGCGCTCTCCATTCCCTGGACGTTGTCTATGCTCTGCGGGTGTACCTGTCGGTTACTGCCCCTTTCCACTGTACGGACGCCCTTTTCTCGGTGGATTCGGTCAGCTATTGCCACGGCCTATCGTTCACGTGGCAGGGTTCCCCCAGCTTGGGTCACCACGCACTCCACCAGGGCGGTGGGGGCCTCCTGGGCTAGGCGTAATTGCGCCTCGGCATCTCAAATTTGTAAGGCGGCCACCTGGTCGTCCTTGCATACCTTTACGAAGTTTTACTAACTGCACTCTTTGGCATCGGCTGATGCTGCCCTTGGGCGCAAGGTATTGCAGGTGGTGGTTCCTGTTTGACCGCGGGACGTTTCCCCCTGGAGGTGCTGGTCTTTTTCCCACCCCATGGACTGCTCTGGGACGTCCCATGGTCTGTGTCCCCCAATGGAATGTACGAGAAAAGGAGATTTTTTTTTTGTGAAACTCACCTTTTTCTCGTATTTTCCATTGGGGGACACAGCTCCCTCCCATTCTTGCCTGTTGCAGGAGGGGTTGGTTTAGTTCTTCGGGACCTCAGGGTTAACGGTCCGATGGCGGTATTCCTTTGTTCTGGTCTCCTTCTACTGATTTTGCACGCACTGGGGTCCTCCCGGTGGAGCATGGGGTTATAGCCCGTGAAGGAGGAGCTCTCTTTTTTATTTGCATAGTGTCTCCTCCTAGTAATGACCTAGGCTATACCCGTGGTCTGTGTCCCCCAATGGAATGTACGAGAAAAAGATTTTACAGGTGAGTTTCACAAAAAAACTTTTTTTTTTTTCTCTTTGTAAATTTTGTTTTTATTAGTTTTAAAACATAACAAAATAAAACTTTTATTAACAGTGCCCAAGGTTCCATCCTTTGTCTACGACTCTTTGAAGAGATCTATTGACCAACTATCAGATGAAAATTTCAAACACGTCTGACATCTGTTAGATGTTGTGTCATTGGTCGGCTCAAGCAATTGCTCGTTAACAGTGGATCATTTTGATTGACATTTGACTGTTTTGTTGAACTTTAATATTTGAGTTTCTTAAAGAGGCTGTGCTGAATTTAAGGGCTCATTCAGGCAGCCGTATAAATGAGTCTGCAGCCATTTCGCAATTTTGTGGAATGGCTGCAGAGCCATTCATTTCTATGGGGCCTCAAAAGCGGCGGACATTACACCGCTGCTCCGTAGAAAAGCTAGAGCATGTCCTATTGTCTGCAATCGCAGACCAGAATAGGCATTTTCCATTATAGTTGTGGCCATGTGCAGTCCGCAAAGCGTGGAACGCTCATGGACTGTATTCGTGTTTTGCAGATCTGCAAAACGCTGCGGTTGTCTGCACCCTAAATCTTATTCCCTATCCACCAGTTGATTGATTTGGAGCCGACTGCTGGGACCCCTTCTGATCCCTAAAATAGGAGCCACTTTCCCGCGTCCGAATGGAGCTGCAGGTCAGCATGCACGCTGCTGCGCTTTTCATTCTATAGAGAATATCGAGTACTGTAGTCAGCTGTCTCCATGAGGAATAACCCAATTATTCCAGGGACAGACATGTTTGACAATGAAACTACCCTACAAAAATTATTCAAATGACACCTCACATAAATGTAATGTAATATTTTTTTTTAGAAATCTTAAAATGTAAATTGTTTATTACCTGTTTACTTAAGTTGGAATGTTTGGTGTTGGTTTCATAGTTATGTGCTTTCATATATTTTTACAGATTTGCTTGGCACAGTCCTCGCCTTCAACATTTCATTATGTGCTGGTTAATTCTTTGCACAGGATTATCACCAATGTAAGTATTTACATGAGGTCAAAGGAAATGCTCATCTGTAGTACAGTATTTATACACACTTTTCGCTGCTTATCCTAGAGAAATGTTTAGTTCTCATGTTTTCAGCTCACACCTCCTTGCTAAATGGAATATGCTTTAATCCATTTAGGACAATACCAGGCTACAGAAGCTTCATATTACACATGGTTAATAGAAGTCTATGGAGAGGGAAGGGGGAAAGGGTGAACAGGAGCTCAGTGAGACCTCTGCAGATAAATAGGAAGTTTATATCTCAGCTAAGGTGCTTTATTCACAATCATACAGATCAGCACTTCTCTCTAATGTCCTCCATGATCCTAGGGCTGTGTCTGAGTGAGTAAGAGAAGGCTAAAAGCAGATTCTCCTACTTACTATGTGCAATGGATGGGAACTAATCTTCACCAGATCTAGGAGACTTTCAAACCAGACATTGTGTGCACAGGGGAAAACTAGTTAAAAAACTGCCAGATACAAGTGATATAATGGCCATAAAAAGTGTATTTCATGTGTATGTACACACTTTACTATCGAATCATGCAAAGTTTGTTGAAAGGTTAGGTACGCTTTAAATAAAAATGCTTCTGTGTATATTACTGATGCATTTGTTATGGTGCTCCATGGTGTTGTTTTCAAGTTTGTCGTACAAGGTTCGGGTTATCTAAGAATTCAATTATGGATTTCGCTATCACGGACCACATAACTTATGTCAGTGGTAGCTGAATCCATAACAGAATTCTTAGATAACCCATACCTTATACTCCAAACTTGAAAACAGAAGTTGGCTCAACCCTACTAGGAGCCAATAATTTGTTCCCAATAATTGGCCTGTATAATCGATCAGCTGATTAAAGTGCAAACGTTTGTTGGTTGATGGGCATCTTTCACCCAGGTGAAAGATGCCCGATTATCGGCAGTCCATCTTCCTGTGTAATCTGGGATTTGCTGCCGATGGTCAAGAGAACTGAATAAGGGAAGGATAACTGAGGTAGTAATCATTCCTCCCACCTTAAATGTCTTAAGGTTCAGGCCAGTGCAAACGAGCACTAATAGATGTGATATCATCCATCGGCGCTCATACTGCCCAAACGTAGGACATTGTTATACAACCTTAAAGGGGTTTTCTGAGATTTAAATACTGATGACTCAGGATCTTGCTGATCAGTTGTTTGAGAAGGCAGCAGCTCTTGCAGTAATGCTGTGGCCTTCTCTCAGCAGTTCCCTAGGCCAAGTGACGACACGTTAATCGGCCACATGGCCTAGCAACAGCTCAGCCCCATAGAAGTGAATAGGGGTGAGCTGCGATACCCAGCACAGCTGCTATACAATGTACGGCAAAGTGCTTGGAGACTACAGAGACACAGTAGCTGCCGCACTTACAGGCGCGCCGGTGCCTTTTCAAACAGCTGATTGGTGGAGGTCCCGGGTGTTATACCCCCCCCCCCCCCCCACTGATCAGATTAAATCTTGAAAAACCCTTTTAAAAATAAACCATCTAAAATTGTGCCAGATTTGTCAGAGTGGCTGGCTGATAAATCTGTTGTGCATTTGCACTTGCCATACATTGGTAATGTGCTCCAAAAGTGTCAAAAACATTTAATTAGGATTTTTATTTTATTTGCGCCACCCAATTTCATATCTGTTTTTGCAGTCCGCAAATAGCTGATCTGTAGAACACGGAAGCCGTTGCATGCCATAATTGTTTTTCAAACTCCTTTAGAAATGTCCTATCCTTCGTGGCACGGACATACAAATGTGAACAGCACACTGTGTGCCATCTGCATCTTTTGCGTCCCCGTTGAAACGATTGGGTCCGCATCCGATCTGCAAATGTGCGGATTGGATGCGGACTGCACATATGGTCATGTGCATGAGCCCTAGTTCAGTAGTAATTTAAGGGGTGGGGAGCTCTGTCTGCTGAGAATGAAAGCCCTGCAATTCTAGTTTAGCCCCACAGCTCCTTCACAATCTTGCCCGGTACAGATTCCCATGTGCTGTTGTGCAGGCACGGACAGCACAGGGGGTTGCAGTACTAAAATAGCGCTGCAGCCCTTAATCCTCAGGATCTACAGGACTCCCAGATATCGGCACTTCATCAATATAATATTATTGCACCATTAAATGCAGCATTTTCCAGGTATAGTGTTTTTTTATGCATTTTCCTCAAAGCTTCTCTATAGGACTGGAAAAAATAAATAAAAAATCTATGAATTAAAAAAAAAAAAACGCAACCCAACTACAACTAAAGTTCATAGGATTTTTTTTACAAGCCAAAAGATATGCTTCAAGGAACTTATGTGTAAAAGTAGCCATTCGCTGGCTACCCACAGTAAGGGTGCATTCTCACAACAGTATGTATTTTGCCATCCACAATTTTTTTTTTTTAATAACGCAGCACGAACGTCATCTGTATTTTTTGCAGACCGCGTTGTAACGATGCCTATTCTTGTCCGCAAAATAGATAGGAATGGGACTTGTTCACACGGATGAACATACGGATGCGGACAGCGCATGGTGTGCTGTCTGCCCTTTTTGTGGCCCCATTGAAATGAATGGGTCCACATCCGATCTGCATTTGCAGCCGTTAGCACTATAGCACATAAACTTTTTTTGGCTGTTTTACACTTTACTTGTATAGAAAAGAACTAATTGATCAGATAGACACACTGTCTTGTGTCCTGGATTGCATATCCTAAGCCTTGTGGTGATCATTGCTAGTACGGGTATTGGAATTCCGTCTCCTACGGTTTCCATAGCTGCATTAATGATCGCACTGGAAGGAAGCTTTTAGAGTAATAGGACACGTCAGGAAGTAATCTTACCAGACGCACCGAAGGGCTCGCAGGCAGAACGCTCACTCCATTGTATTGAATACCACTGACTCAGCAGCCTGTCATCAATGACACAAATTCTCTGGTGCCCAACAGCTGATACCGTAGTCTGCACAGACACATGGGCCAGATTTAACTGTTTAATAGCTGGAATAAATCAGAGTGTTTAGTAAATTTTTAATTTCAGCCTAAATGAAGTAGACATGTGGTGTTTGTACATTTAGGTGCACGGAATCCTAGTCATGTTGAGGGAGCCATCCTTTATTTTTATGATCTTTAATTTTATTTGAATAATGTAACCTAATTTTATCTGTCCCTTTATCTTTGAAGTCTGCACTGGACTGGTGGCCCAAGATCGATGCTGTTTATTGCTACTCAGGAGAACTCCGCAGCATGTTTGCTGAAACGCTCAGAATTGTCATGCAGTTACATACAGCAATCCGTCTGACGCCGGTAACGTTTGTAGTTTGTGTGTGGGTTTTATATTCTTTGTTCGTCACATGTCTATTTAGCTCATATCTTCTCACTAAAGGCAAGTGCATCATTTGTTTTGGGGCTCATGCACACAAACGTATTTTCTTTCCGTGTCCGTTGCGTGTTTTTTTTTTTTTGTTTTTGCGAATTGCATGCGGAACCATGCATTCATTTCAATGGGTCCGCAAAAAAACCTGAAGTTACTCCGTGTGCATTCCGTTTCCGTATGTCCGTATTTCCGTTCTGCAAAAAAATAGAACATGTCCTATTGTCTGCATTACGGACAAGGATAGGACTGTTCTATTAGGGGCCAGCTGTTCTGTGCCACAAAATACAGAATGCACACGGACGTCATCCGTATTTTTTTGCAGGTCCATTTTTTTGCGGACCGCAAAATATATACGGTCGTGTGCCTGAGGCCTTATAGTCATATATTCCTCTTTGTGCTTTTTAGGTTTTTCTTTTTTGTGTTGTAATGGTATAGGTATCTACAATGTTGGTTTTGTGTGATTTGCTCCTGTTTTATAATTTGTCATTTACATCATACAGCAAATGAATGTGTTTCCTTGAGAAAGCATTAATGCAGTGATCTAGATCCATTTTATTACATTTTTTTTATTCTGTCATATCGTATATATTTGTCTAATTATTATTTTAGTTTAAGATTTAAAGGGGCACTATCTGAGTTTACTTTTGCCTAAAGGGGTTGTCTGAGTTATATAAAAACTTGGGGAACCCCTGTAAATGGCCTAAAATAACAAATCAATAGATACTCAACAGTTTTTTCTCCTACTTCTTTGCTGCTCTGCGGTCCTCCCCCTGCTGACGTCATCTTTTTGGCTGCAGTGGTGTCTTTCTGTGCATAATTCATCACTGCAGCCAATCATTGGCCTCAGCCGTGCACGCAGAGACCAGTGATTGGCTGCAGCACAGCCAATCACAGAATTTCACCACTGCAGACAAAGAGCAGTGATGAGCACTTCGCAGGAAGTAGCAGAGGAAAAACAAGTGAGTATACAATAATTTGTTATTTTAGGCAGTTTTCTGTTATTGCCAGGGTTTTTATAGAACTTGGACAACCCCTTTAAATGTTAATATGGCAGTAAGAGGGAGGTCCGATTGTCCCTTCTCTATCATCAACTCTGTGTCAGATTGCCCTGAGCTGAATGGCTAATCTCTCACCATGAAAATGCAATCTGTCCTGCAGGCAGCATGTTCTAGAAAAGGAGTAGATGAGAAGATTCATATAGTTTCATGGGAAAAGTTTAAGCAAAGCTTTCAATTGCCGTAATTCATATTAACCCCTGCATGTTAGTCTGCATACAGATGTAGCTGACAGTCACTGATGAGGACCAGACACAGGACTAATAAGCCCAGAACTGGTAGAGATTGAAATCCAATGCAATTTGCAGGCAGCATGTTATAGAGCAGGAGTTGCCAAGCAGATTGATAATTGTTTTATTTAAAAAGATTCATCATAACTAGTAATTATTCATTTAAGCAAAATGTGTCATCTGAAAATGACCTATTGTTTAAATCACATTTTTATGTTTAACATATTATTAAATAATTTGTAATGTTTTTAATTTTCCATGTCACTATCTATATTTAAACAAAAACCATAAAATCCTGCAGTTTTCCCACTGGCCACTAAGTCTAATAATAGGCTCCACTTCTTGATCTGTACAGATCACTTTACTGCAGTTACCAGCTTATCTGTCTAATCCTGCCTGTAATGATATCACCTCTGTGTATAGATAAGACAGGATCCACCATTCACAATGGGTGATTGTCAGAACTTATCCATTCTTCCCTTGTACAATGACCTCTGCACAGGTCACAGAGCATGTCTAGAAGACTCTCCCATAGAAGTCAATGAGGTCCCCTCCTGACCATTGTGTCTATGGCTTATGGGGCAGCTATGAAGCAATTTTCTTAATGCTGTGTCAACGCTGTTAAAGGGTATCTGTCAGCTCAACTCCCACCGTACTAGCACAAACAGTATATAGTGTGACGCTAAGGGCTCTTTCACACTTGCGTTGTTGGGTTCCGGCATAGAGTTCCGTCGTCACGGCTCTATGCCGGAAGAATCCTGAGGATTATCCCAATGCATTCTGAATGGAGAGAAATCCGTTCAGGATGCATTCAGTTCCGGAACGGAACGTTTTTTGGCCGGAGAAAATACCGCAGCATGCTGCGCTTTTTGCTCCAGCCAAAAATCCTGAACACTTGCCGCAAGGCCGGATCCGGAATTAATGCCCATTGAAAGGCATCAATACCGGATCCGACGTTTAGCTTTTTCTGAATGGTTACCATGGCTTCCAGGACGCTAAAGTCCTGTTTGCCATGGTAAAGTGTAGTGGGGAGCAGTATACTTACCGTCCGTGCGGCTCCCGGGGCGCTTCAGAGTGACGTCAAGGCGCCCCACACGCATGGGTGACGTGTCGCATGGATCACGTCATCCATGCGCATGGGGCGCTCTGACGTCATTCTGGAGCGCCCCGGGAGCCGCACGGACTGTAAGTATACTGCTCCCCCGCTCCCCACTACTACTATGGCATCCAGGACTTTAATAGCGTCCTGGGTGCCATAGTAACACTGAACGCATTTTGAAGACGGATCAGTCTTCAAATGCTTTCAGTTCACTTGCGTTGTTACGGATCCGGCGGGCACCTCCGGCAAATGGAGTGCACGACAGATCCGGACAACGCAAGTGTGAAAGAGGCCTAAGTCCGATTGTGTAATTCTTATCTTCATACTTACTACGTTGTGCTCCGTAAAATGTATTGTAAAGACTACTCGTGTGCCCTTTCCATTATGTGCATGAGCTTGGGAGTCCTCTCAATGCATTTTACTGCTGTTTGTGGAGGCACCAGATTGGAATGCATACGAGCATGAAGATAAAAATTACATAATTGGACTTGGCGTCATAGACACAATACAACGCATACCCTAGTTTGGGGTAGTGTTTCGGAGTTGACTGATTCCCTTTAAGAACATCCCAGACAAGATGGAAGTCCCCATAATCATGTTCAGCAAAACGGAATAAAAAAATATGCAACCAAATTAAAAACGAACCTGAGAAAAAGGATATATGATGATGTGATTTTAACTGGCAGATAAAGTTTTTGGTGACACATTTCCTTTAATTCAGTGGGTGGCCCTGCAGAGTTAGCTGTCACTTAAAGCAAGTGACAAGTTAGGGCTCATTCACACGACCGTGGTTTGGTTCCGCTTCCGAGCCACACTAAGTGTACTGTCCGCATCCGTTGCTCCATTCCGAAGGCACACGGGCGGTATCAGTGTTCTGCGGATCCGCCATTGCGGACTGCAAAATACGGCACGTTCGTGTAAACAAGCCCTTAGGCTACATGCACACAACGTATTTGTTTTGCGGTCCGCAAATCACGGATCTGCAAAAAAAAAACAAAAAAAAAACTGATTACATCCGTATGCCTAAAACGGACAAGAATAGGACATGTTCTATTTTTTGGGCGGGGCTACGGAATGGACATACTGATGCGGACAGCACACGGTGTGCTGTCCGCATTTTCTGCGGACACCCATTGAAATGAATGGGTCCGCATCCTATCCGCCAAAAAAATAAAATAATGGAACGGACACAAACAAAATACGTTATTGTGCATGAGGCCTTATAATGAAGCTTTCCAGAGAAACTATATATTCATCTGCTCTGCTCCTTCTCCTTCTATCTGCATATTGCACTACATTTTTATGATGACTGGTTTACTTTAGAGGGAATGTGTCGGCAGAAAATTACCAGTGTTAATCAACTTTTTATCTTAAAATATTTAAGAATTTCTGGAGACTTTTTTTATTTATTTTTTATTTCCAAGTGACTTTGTGTTTGATAAAGAAAAATCCCAAGATTTTGCAGTTTTCACACTGGCCTCTGAGCCTAATAATAAGCTGATGGCACCTGTTATGTAAAGATCACTTCTCAGCAGTCATCTCATTATCATAACAGGCATTATTTCAATGAAGGTAACAGCAATAAATAGTGCAGGCATTCTAATTTTTTAGTTTCCTATGGTCCACGTGACAGCTGTAAAGCATATTACAAGTGCAGAGCAGTAGCTCAGGCAAGATGTCTGCTCTCACAATTTTGTATAGCATGCAAAAAAATATAATCAGAAAATAACAAATTGCAAAAGAGTGTTTCAGTATCAGTGATACAATCCCTTTTATCTGAGACAGACTTGTTGTTAGGGCGTTTATCTCTAGCAACCAAACTGTCCGACAGGACTTGGCTTTCCAGCTCAAAACTGGATTATCACTATGCTGACTACATGGGATGGCAGAA
The DNA here is from genome assembly GCF_905171765.1 of Bufo bufo. Lineage (NCBI taxonomy): Eukaryota > Metazoa > Chordata > Amphibia > Anura > Bufonidae > Bufo > Bufo bufo. The sequence continues at coordinate 410,445,899 of NC_053391.1, forward strand.
GTCAGGACATGCCGTTTTCCGTCTCGTTAATCAGATTTTTCTAAAGAAGTAAACCCTCTTTAGTAGCAAGTCTTTATGTAGATTTAGTGTTATTGAGATATACAGTCGTTTTGGAGTGGGTGTTGTATGTGGCAATTGTCATTGATTGGTGGTGCTTTGTCTTCTGCTTGCTTTGTTTTTATTGGCTGCTGTCGGTCACATGATCAGATGCCAACCAGTCACTGTTTTGCATGGCAGTGGGCTTCTGTTGCTGTAAGTATATGACCCATTGTAACCTCCACAGAAAAGGCTTCCGATTTTTGCTGGACTTTTCTGTGTATAGTTACCGCAATGTTCATGTCATTTCATTTCAGAAACAGGCAGCATGTCTTCACTACTAGTGGATTCATAGAAAGAGGACTGCCAAAATGTCAGGTTTTTGTGCAAAAGCTGTGCTTTTTGTCAAGATTACTGCAGTCTTGTTGTTCACAAACATTTCCTCACTTCATTTTCTGTTTTAATTTGTCTTTTTATAGATTACTTTGTGTCTTCCTATTAGTGGCAGATCCTGTTCATACATAGACTACAAACCGCTCCATATTTAGAGAGGACCTGTTGCCTCTCCTGACATGTCTGTTTCAGCAACTACTTAAAGGGGTCGGCTCATCTGAGACCATGGGAGCATATCGCTAGCATATGCCCTCTGTCTCCGGTCCGGCCACCACCAAGCGCTCTCCTCATAGAAGTGAATGGAAGCGCACCGTGCATGACCAGCCGCCACTCCCGCTCAGCTATTTTTGGCGCTCCCATAGAAATTAATGGAGGGCGGCTTCAGCACTTTCGGAGCTCCGTCCTAGCGATATGCCCCCATTGTCTAAATTCCCCATGCAATAACAATTCTGGAGCATCGATGGTTTTGGCTCTAAATTGTACCATTCCTTTATTATTCCTGTTAGAATTGCTAGCAGTTTGCAGTGAAGGTCCAGATGGGTGTTACCAGTTGAGGGTGTGTCCCTGCACAGTCTGACATCATCTAATCAGTGCAGCCAGTGTCTCACTGTGCAGGGACACACCCCCTAACAGGTATTTTCCCCTGCGCCTCCACAACGGCCATTACAGGACAGGAAACAACACAGAAGCACATGATTTAAAAAGCCTCCTCCCCTTACCTATTCAGTTGTTGTTTCCTGTCCTCGGGTATGCGCTGAAGCCTCTTCTGGAGTGCCAGGAATATTATCTTATCGACCAGCCTTTACTCTTCTCCCCACGGTGTGGGAGGGCTGGAGCAGGGAACGGGAACCCCGGGGACGCATGGCCTCCCTTACCCGTTCCTCGGAATAAGCTCTGCATGCAAGCCTCCCCGAGCTTGCGATATTCCCAGGTAAGGGGAACTTGCGCGGGATCCGACGTGATGACGTCACCAGGCGGGATTCTCCTTGGGCAAGAGAATCTCGCGATCAGGTGGTACTTCCGGTGGTGTTCAACGTTCAAACAGATCGAGGAAATCCACTTTCTGTCGTCACTCTCCGCTTGCAACCATGCTTGCCCCCGTGGAGAATTACACCACTAAGAAGCCTGGAGATCCCGCTGCCTCAGCCCAGTAAGCCTTCTCCCCGGTGGGGCCTTTTCTGTCCTCCTTGGACATTTATATGTACCTTTTATTGGGTTTAAGGAATTCATGCTTCCCTCAAAATTATCACGTGGTGTCAGTCGTGTCTTATCATCAAATCCACCCCTGGTGTAGGTGTTGGTCTCTCTCTACTTGGCCCTATACATTTTTTTTGTTTTAATCTTTATAGGGCAGAGAGACCATGATGCCTAAGCCAGCAGGTGGAGACTCGGGGTGCAATAAATGCGCTATTTGCCGAAAATCCTTCCTAAAAAAAATCTAAGAAACCTTTGTGCCCTAAGTGCAGTGAAAAGGTGGTATTTAGAGGAGTCACCTTCCTTCCTTTAGACCATGAGAACCATGATTAAAGAAGAAGTAAATGCAGCAGTGCACTCAAAAATTATGCCACAATCCCCAGGCCCATCCATGTCTCGTAGATCTCTTGCTTCTGATATAGCATTTGATCTGGATGAGGGGGAATTAGTATCCGATCCAGACTCTTCTTCCTCTGATGATGGTTCTTGAAAACCTTTGTTTCTCCCTGAAGAAACCGAAGGGCTTCTAAAAACCATAAGAGCAATTATGAATATAGAAGAAGTGATCCAGGATCAGATGTTCCAGGGGTTGGGTGAGAGAAAGAAAAAGAATTTTCCCATCCATAACCATATCAAGACCTTAATATCCAGGGAATTAAAAGATCCGGAAAAAAAGAACAGCCGTGACAAATTCCTTTAAACGGAAATATCCCTTTTTAGAATCCGATTCTAATCTGTGGGACAAGATGTCAAAAATAGATGCTCCAGTCTCCCGCGTTTCTAAAAAAAAAACAAAAAAAAAACTCCCTCTCGTTTGAGGACATGGGTCTCTTGAGAGATCCCATGAACAAGAAGTGTGAAAATTTATTGAAGAAATCATGGGAAACAAATACAGCCATGTTGCGTCCCAGTATTGCATCTACCTGTACAGCCAGAACGCTATCCGTCTGGCTTAATCAATTAAAAGAACACCTGGCAGCAGGTACACCTAGGGATGAGATCTTAGCCTCTTTGTCTACTTTGAAGAAAGCATCCAACTTTCTGGCAGATGCCTCTGCTGACTTCTCTGCTAGGTCTGCGGCTTTATCTAATGCGATCCGTAGAGAGATCTGGCTTCATAGATGGTCTGGTGATGCAATTTCTAAAAACCACCTGTGCTCAATCCCTTGTGAAGGAGACAGATTATTTGGTTCGACCTTGGACGACATTCTTGACAAGGGCTCAGACAAGAAAAAAGGATTTCCAGTCGAAAATCGTTGCTTTAATCAAAGACGTTCAAAGAGACGTTCCTTTCAAAACCAGAAAAAAACGAGACTTAACCAGAGAAAAAGAGGGGTCAAGAAAGTGGCAGCCGTCCAGGGGCAGAGGGAGAGAATTAATTTTCAATCCTGAAAGCTCCTCCCTTTCCACACAATGACTCCATAGACCATGTGGGAGGCAGATTAAAACACTTCACTCCTGCCTGGGAAAATATGGGAGCCTCCCCATGGGTTGTAGCTACCTTAAAAGAAGGCTTGAGACTGGAGTTTTTGTCTCATCCCCCAGACCGGTTCTTCATAAACAAAAAACTGCCTCAGAAAGAAAAACAAATTTTGTCTAGAATCGGAAATATCCTCTCTAGTATCCAAAAAAGTACTCCTTCCAATCCCAGAAAATCATTACGGCGAAGGTTACTATTCTCCAATTTTTCTCATGAAAAAAACAAACGAATCCTTCAGTTTAATAATAAATCTAAAATCCTTAAACAAATCCATCATCTACAAAAAATTCAAAATGGAGACTATAAAATCCACTATAAACTTACTCCCTCAGGATTGTTTCATGGCGACTATGGACCTTCAAGACGCGTACTATCACGTCCCAATATACCAGAGCTATCAGAAATATCTAAGAATCGCGGTCTTCATATGCGATCAGTTACGCTATTTTCATTTTAGATCCCTCCCATTCATACGCTTCTCAGCCTCGGGAGTATTCTCAAAAATCATGTTAGAAGTCACAAAGTACCTTCACTTACAGGAGATTTAAATTATTCCATACTTGGACGACTTCCTGATTGCTTTTCCGTCGGAGGAAGTCCTACGATCCCACCTTTCCTAAGTCCAAAGATGCTTCACTACTTTGGGTTGGGTGATAAATTTAAAAAAATCAGACCTAAGTCCAGATCAAAGAAAGCTCTTCCTGGGGGTGCTTCTGGACTCTCATCATCTAATCTTTTCTTCCTCTAGATAAATCTCTCAGTTCAGCAGCCACAGGGTCTCTTCAATAAGGAATATGGTGGCCATCCTAGGTCTCCTGACGTCAACAATCCCGTCGGTCAGATGGGCTCAGAGTCACACGAGAATCCTTCAAGCATTTCTTCTATCCTCCTGGCACGGTACCAACTCCACTCTAGAAAAACGAGTTCTCATTCCCAGGTCAATAAAAGAATCTTTGATGTGGTGGAGAATAGAGAAAAATCTGCAAACGGGGGTCTATTGGCACCAGGGAAAACAAATGATTGTGACCACAGACGCCAGCAGTTCAGGTTGGGGCGGTCACTCAGGCGGAAGAATCAAGCAGGTCAAAGAAATAAGAAAAAATAATAAACAGCAGGTGCACTTTCCCAGCCATGGCACAAGTCCCTTCTTTATGCCTTTCCTCCCTTCAGTTTGATTCCAAGAGCTCTTATGAAGGTAGAAGAAGGGGCTCAAGTAATATTCATTGCTCCATTTTGGCCAAGGAGATCCTACTCAGGCTGTCTGCAGGAATATTATGGACTCTTCCATCAACCCCGAGCCTTCTCCACCAGGGCCCAATATATCATCCCAAAATTAACCAACTCAATTTGACGGCCTTGAGACTCAATGCCTCGCCTTAAAAAAGAAAGCTTTATCAGATGCTGTAATTTCCACGATAAGTTGAAAGCCCATAACATTAAAATGTACCCGAGAACATGGAATGCCTTTTTATCCTTTTCAGGTAATGTTTCTTTTCTCCAGATATCCCACAAATTTTACAGTTTTTGCAGGCAGGGCTAGATAAAGGCCTTCGACCTGCAACACTTAAAGTACAAGTATTAGCCTTGAGTGCATTTCTGGATATAAAGCTAGCAGATTCACCTTTAATTAAGCATTTTCTGAATGGGGCTATGAGAAGTTTACCCACCTTCCGTTCCATTATTCCACCTTGGGACCTGAACTTGGTCCTTTCAGTCCTGATGGAACCTCCGTTTGTGCCAGTTGATGAGATTTCTCAAAAGCTTCTCACCTTCAAAACAATTTTTCTCGTTGCAATAACAACTGCTAGGAGAGTTGGTGAGATCCAGGCTCTCTCTTACAAACCTCCATATCTTGTTATTCTAGATGACCGTATAGTCCTCAGACATTGCTCTTCCTTTCTTCCCAAGGTTGTTTCCACGTTTCATACGAACAAGAGGTTTCCTTACCTTCCTTCTGCCTGTCTCCATCCTCGGAAAAGTATAGAAAATTCCACAACCTGGATGTGTTTTATCCTACCTGAACACCACCAGTAGCTTCAGGCGATCAGATCATCTCTTCCTCCAATACCAGGGTCCTAACAAAGGACAAGCAGCCAGCAAATCTTCCATAGCAAGATGGATAAGAGATTTGATTACCTTGGCCTATGTCCAGAAGAATCTTCATCCTCCAATCACTAGAGATCACTCTACTAGAGCAATGGCTTCCTCCTGGGCGGAGTCTGCATCCGTCTCATTGGACCAGATTTGCAGGGCAACCACTCTGGCTAGCCCTATGACTTTCTTTAATCATTACAAATTAGATATCCTCAAAGGCCAGGACTTACCTTTTGGCCGCAGAATTCTTTCAGCCGTAATCCCCCCCAACCCCCCTTACAGCTGATTTCTGTTAATCCTCCTGTAAGTGCCGTTTGAAGGCGCCAGGGAAAAGGGTAAATTACTCTTACCGGTAATTGGTTTTTCCAATAGCCTCCAGAACGGCACTAGGATTTCCCGCCCTTCTATTTACTTTTGTCTTAAAATGATGTAATTTGCTTATGTTTAATACATATTTTTTGTTCTTGCATCACTTCCGTGTCCTCTCTTATTGACTGAATAGGTAAGGGGAGGAGGCCTTTTAAATCATGTGCTTCTGCGTTGTTTCCTGTCCTGGGGGCAGGAACACCCTCCTGTAAGTGCTGTTGTGGAGGCTATTGGAAAAAACAATTACGGTAAGAGTAATTTACCCTATTCATTCATGACTAGAAGGAATAGTAAACGAATGATAGAACATAGTCATAGGAATAGATGCTAAGTTGTGACATAGAGAATGCAGTTAGTTGCTAAAACAGACGTGTCAGGAGAGGGGACAGATCCTTTATAAAGTGGCCATTGTGACAGAAATTCTTTTTAGTTAAAGGAACGCACCTAGTGAACATATGATAATGTGTGCCTATTGGGAGGTGCGTAGGATGACTTTTTGTACCCCTGTGTTGTGCCCTGCCCCCTCGGCATTATTACCAACCCAATTATTATTTTATTCTAGACAACTTAGCCATATTGGAAATCCTTACATTGGTTCGTAGAATTCATTAAAAAAATAGGGAACTATAAGAATAAATAAAAAAATAATTGAATTTCACTTCCCCGGCCCCGTCTGTTCCAGCACCAAAACAATTTTGTGCCCATATACCACGCATGAACCTCACAGCCAACCACTGGCCTCAACGCTTTATGGCACCAAGGCAGTTCGGACAGTGAGTTTAATTTTTTAGAATATTATTCTTATACCGTCTGTTTTTATTTTTTTATATTTTTTTTTGATTAGCTGGGACAACTGCTTCAGAAGCATAATACCAGCGATATTTATCTGTATTTACAGTGAAGTGTAAAATGATAATTCCAATAATCTGCACAAGCTCTTCCAGCTTCATAAAAAATCATGGCTGTATCAGATTTGATTTTAATGGACACTGGGAAAAGTTTCCTATTTGTATGGATGGCAACCCTGCTCATCGTTCCTCGCACAGTGTAACAGTGTTTTGCAGTTTATCCGTATCTGTCTCATAGGTGCGGGCGTTCATCTCTCCGACAAAACCGCTGAAACCAAATTTTATTTCACCCAGTGATAAAATGCATAAATAAAAGCATTTTTAGTATCTTAATGGTGAAGTATATGTGTGATACACCTGGAGTAGAAAGCATATGTAGTGGAATATGTTTATGAAGCTTTTCCTTCCCTCTATATAAACGTACAGTGATTATTAGCGCAGAACTTTCCTCTAAGGAAGGCTGCGTTCACATTTACATTCGCAGCCTCGGTCAGTAGATACCATCATATTTGACAGGCAGAGCAGCACCACATTCTGTGCTATTCTTCCCATCAAAATGGCTTACAATTCAGTTCAACCTGATGAACCCCATTAAAAATCATTGGGGGACTTTATTGCAGCTGGTCATTTATCCTTTGTTTCTGCTCTGCTGACACAAAATGGAACTGTAGATTCTAATGTGAACAGAGCCTATGGGAGACGGTGTTCAGAAATTTAGAATATAGTACACCGGGTGAGCGCTTAGTGGTTTCAAACACAGCTTATTTTGGAAAAATGCAACTTCCTTTCTTATGTAGTTTTTAAAAAAAATTAAAGTCTGAAAATATAAAGTGGCCCTAAGAAGACTGTTTGACACAAACCTGTTTTTTAAACTAATTTTTATATCCAGATGTTCTAAACTGAATATGTGCACTGTCTGTAATTTGCTGTATCACATCTCTCCAAGTACAACTTAACAGGCTTAGCCTACTTTCACACCAGCGTTTTTGCTGGATCCGCAGGGCTCAGCAAAAACACTTACGTTACTGTTAATACAATTATCTGCATCCGTTATGAACGGATCCGGTTGTATTATCTGTAGCATAGCCGAGACGGATCTGTCATGAACTCCACTAAAAGTAGATGGGGAACGGATCCATTTTCTATTGTGTCAGAGAAAATTGATCCGTCCCCATTGACTTGCATTGTGGGTCATGACGGATCCGCTTTGCTACGCATCCCATGACGGAAAGAAAAACGCAGCCTGCTGCGGTTTGCTCTCCGGTATGGGAACACAACCAAACAGAATGGAATGCATTTTGGAGCACTTCGTGCTGTTCAGTTACGTTTTGTCCCCTATGGCAGATCTCAATACTGGAAAACAGAAATGCTAGTGGGAAAGTAGCCTTAAAATCTTTTCTAGAAGGCAGCATCGAGCAAATCATTACTTTATTTTTGAAAAGTGATTTGAATTAATGAAAGCTAGAATATGGTTGGTTATTATCGGGAAAAAGGCTACTTCCCTTTAAAAACAGGGTTTGTCTATTTTGTTCTTACATTCTTTTGTGTAATGGTATTGACCTTATATGTGCATTTCTTCCTAAATCTTTCCAACTTTGCAATTAGCTTTTATTACACCATACAGTCCAGCGGCAGGATATGCATGCAGGTCACCATTAATTGCCGGGGCTGTACAGGTATGGCCTGGTGGTTAGAGGTAATTCATGTTTGGGCATCCGTAAATGAGTTTTTTTTTTAAGTAATTTTATTTGTGTGTACAGCTGATCCAACTGACCAACAGCTGCTTTTTGTTTCCGTTTGCAGCCAATAAAACTGATCAGATCTGTCACATGATCAATTCCTTTAAAAGAGTTATTCCATGACTAATTAAAAAAAAATAATCGGACACCATATAGTACATGACAATCTCTTTCTAACAAAGCTAGAACGAGCCCTGTACCTCACATGGATCCAGAGATCTCCACATTCATTGCTCTGCTAGATTTATGAGGCTGACAGCTCAAGGGGAGGGTCTTTTCTGCTGCAGCTAAGGGGGCGTGTCTATGCTCTCCTGATCACAGCTCAGGAGCCAGTTGAAGGATGAAACTGAGCATGTGCGGCCGTCTCGGTGAGACAGACAAATAAATAAGAAAAAAAATAAACAGCAGGTGGCGCTATACAGATACATTTTATTGAATAACTCAGTGGCTATGCTAAATGTTTAATTATATGCAATTACAAAAGTATTCAGACCCAGGTGCTGGTTTGAAAACTGTAGTGTAAACTATTTTTCATGGGACAACCCGTTTAATGTTCCAAATCTGTAAAAACAGACTCATCTGTTAAAAGGTAGTTGTAGCCTGGTATAATTGGCATGAATAGGAGGGCTATAATTATAGCCAACCAGATCGTAAGCTCATAAACAGTTTTACTATGCAATGATGCAATGAATAGGGTATTGCAAATAAAACATTATTGCGATATACATCTAGCGGCACCCCCCTTCTGGTCCACCTTCTTTTGCAAGTGGACACTCATTCATTCGTTTGTACATTTATACATTCATTCATTAGTAGATTAATAAAAGTATATAGCTATATCTCTGTCTAGACCATATAAATCTCTGGAGCTATAGCTGAGACTATTTTTATTCAGGGGAGGAAGGGGCTAACGAGAGCATATTGCAATGCATCCTAGGAGCTGCTGCCCACCCACAGTAAGAGCAGTCTCTGTTTTAAATTTGCGGATAATCCCTTTAATGATATGACAGGACCACTCACTGCAGAGAATGTATATTTTTAGGCTAAGGCTCCACAGCAACACAGAGTTGCAGTTATGTGAATCCTGTGGGGCCCTAGCCGAAGTTTTTGTACAACTGAGAAAGCGTATGTTTCCTAACTGTTTAATGCCAAAAGTATAGTGTATGATTCCTTCTATTGACAGTGTGCTGGAATTTTTCCTCAGAGTCTTACCTTTAAAGAGAAAATGCCATACCTTAAATTTAAAGAGAAGCCCACCGACCTGGAGACCAGAAGTTATAAGTACTTGTTGCTGTCAATGGTCAAACTCATCCATGGGGACCCAAAGCTGCTTTTATATGTAAGGAAATTCTGTTGCCCTTTCTTGATGATTATAATAAAAATGTCACACTGCTTGCTGTGATTGTAAATGGTCACTATTGTTTCCACAGAGTGACTATCTCATGAATCAGTAGTACAGCTGAATATAAGAAATTTTGTAAGATACCGTAGCAGAGAAAAATCCCCCTCCCCAATTAGACTATTATTGACTGCTGAAGTATTGAGCTACAATGAGTGACAAAAAGGAGCTTATTTAAAGAGACAAACACGTGCTGCCCATAGAAGTCTGTAGGGATGGAATGAAGACTGTTGCTTGAAGGAGAAAAAGGAATTTTTCTCTGATAACATATATTACAGAGTTTCTTATATTTACCTGTACTATCGGTTTATGGCAAGTGTGTTGAAATGACCATGGCCATTTAAAGTCTGTAATGAAGTCCATATGATCCTTGAATTGGTCTTTTCATGAATAGCCATTGCCTTAATTTTGCACAGTATATCTTATGATGTTGCAGCTGCAACATTTACTTACTGCTGGATGCCATCTTTTCAGCAGTCAAAATTTTATAAGATGCAGGGATTTTGGAGTTGCCTTGAGAATGTTAGTAGCATGCTGCATCAAGGCATCCGTTTTTGTTTTTTTCCCCTCCTAATTCAAGTCCGTTAGTATGTGAAATGCATGAAAGTGGTTTTTCCATCTAAATATTTGTGGCATAGCGCTACGATATGCCACTAATGTCAGATAGTTGTAAGTCTCCAGCAACTCTCCCTTTACTTCAGAGGGCCTTATCAAGACAGAGTTGCTGCGCAGGGGCGTCCACACGTTATCACTATAGGGTTCTGAAAATAGCCAAGCGCTGGCTTGCTGTTTTCAGCAGTAACATTAAGGTGGCTGCTCTTGCGCAGCTTGTTCATTTATTGCTATAGGACCTCCGAAAATAGGCTATTTTCGGAAGTCTGATAGCAGTGAATGGAGAGCACACCGTGCATGCCGGATTTGCACCATCTGACATCTGTGGCATATGGTAGTGATATGCCACAGATATTTATATGGGGAAAACCCCTTAACCGTACCTTGTGCTGCAGGAGCTTTATATTTCAGCTGTTAGAATCTAGGCTCTTGTGATCAGTAACTAAATCTGTAGAATATACAAAACCTTGATGTATCTTATGTCTACCTGTAAATGAAACGGAGCTGCAGTACCAGGTGCAGGCTCCCATGCAGATGGACCTCTGTGTCATGTTCCCGGAAACACTGCAGCTCATTTATTGGACTGAGCATTGGAGGTCCCAAGTGTTGTAACCCATGATGATCACACAGTGATGGTCTTTTCTAACACCAGTAACTCTTTAGGGAAATGCGGAGCTTTGTATTTGCACCGTTGCGTTAGTTTTACAGATAACGGGAGGTCAACCCATAATTTGGAAATGTGTTTGTTCCCCATGTTGCATGTGTTTGCGTCCAGAACCCAGGAAAAGCAGCACCTGACACACAGAACAGTACCGCAGAGTTAATTAACGGATTGGTACAGTTGGTCCCGCAGACAAACATGCCGGAGGTGGCACAAGAAGCCATGGAGGTGAGCTCTCTTTTCTGATGTTACTACTGTTATCAAAGGTGTCTGATAAGAACCAGACATGTTGAGTTGGAATTACTTATGCCAGTTTTCTGAAGCTAATTTCTGTAGTTCCACACCTCAGCAGTGACGTAAACCGTTCTCATTGTGGGGTATTGCGATCACGGGCATTCAGGCCATATCCACAGCACCCAGCTTAGGTAGAAGTGAATGGAAAGAGAGGAGCACGTTTCATCACCTCTCTATTCATTCTGTCCCCTGTTTTTGACCTAGATATGGGTCCCACACCGTGATGGGAAATGATATGTTAAATACCATCTCTATTTGATGAATATATTCTTTGTGTAATAGGCATTGTTGGTTCTACATCAACCGGACAGCATTGAACTGTGGAATCCAGATGCACCAGTAGAAACCTTCTGGGAAATAAGGTAGGTCAAATGGGACAAGTGCTGCAGTGCCATTCATGTCCTCGACCCAGTGTACAGAGCTGTGCTGTTCCAGTACCACCTGAGCCTCTTCTCATATGTAAAATTCTGTTTTTAGATATTTTATTTTTTATTAACTTTCTTTTACTGTCTCTCCTATAGTTCTCAAATGATCTTCTGCATATGTAGGAAATTGACAGGCCACCAAATGCTCAACAGCACTGAAGTCCTTAAATGGCTCCGAGAAATATTGATTTGCAGAAATAAATTTCTTCTTAAATACAAGGTATTTTTAATTTTTTTGTCTTGATGCGTTATACTCATTATCTGGATCTGCATTTAGTTGGACTTTGTGTTCATTTCTCTGTACATTACACTAGGTGGATGTAGTTTCCTGCATGCAATAACATTTTATTGACTTCTTTCTGAAGGAAAGTGCTGCAGCTGGAAGTGGAATCCCAATTTGCCGTCAAGCTCAGACTAAATTGGAAGTTTCCCTCTACATGTTTCTCTGGAGCCCAGATATTGAAGCTGTTCTAGTGGCAATGTCATGTTTCCGGAGCTTGTGTGAAGAGGCTGAAATCCGTTGTGGGGTGGATGAAGTGTCTGTCCACAATTTCTTACCAAATTACAACACCTTCATGGAGTTTGCATCTGTCAGCAATATGTTGTCAACTGGTATGGACATCTATAAAAAGGGCACCTCTGTATCAAGGGCAGGCATATTGGGGGACCATTAGCGTTTCACATGCCAGTGTCAGTTAAAACCCCGTCAGAGGGAGAACTAACCAATTATAAATTTGTCGAACCTCCTGCTCTTCGTGTGAAATGAGAGCTACTCTAGCCAGGAGCTGGAGAAGATTTTGGTTGAATTGTGCACCCGTTTTCTGGTGCATATGTTGTTAAATGAGTTGGGGCGTGATGGTATCACTTGTGGCCCACTTCTTCTTGCACACCCCCCACCCACTTGGCACTTGCCACAAAATTAGTGAATTTTCTCTGCCACAAAATTGGCTAGAGCTATAATGAAATACTGCTACTCTTTCCAAATAATTAAAGAGTTCTGTCATGCTGTCCTTCCAGCAGAGAGGCAGGGGCGGGCTGGGGAGGTGCAGTTGCCGGGGCCCCAAGAGTCTCATGCAAGGCTTAATTATTAAAGAGGACCCGGCTACTCTCCTGGCATGTCTCTTAGGCTACATGCACACGACCGTTGTGTGTTTTGTGGTTCGCAAATCGCGAATCTGCAGTACACGGATGGTGTCCGCGTGCGTTCCGCAATTTGCGGAATGGCACTGACAGCCTTTAATATAACTGCCTATTCTTGTCCGCAAAGCGCGGATAAGAATAGGACAGGTTATATTTTTTGGGCGGAACACGTAACGGAGCAACGGATCCGGACAGCACACTGAGTGCTATCCGCATCTTTTGCGGCCCCATTGAAGTGAATGGGTCTGAATCTGAGCCGCCAAAACTGCGGCTCGGATGCGGACCAAAACAACGGCCGTGTGCATGATGCCTTAGTAACTACTTGCATTTTCCATGTAGTAACAATTCTGGAACATCTTTTTATGACTAGATACTGTCAGCCTGTTCAGGGATACCTCCAACTGGTGTAACACCCAGTTGTACCTTAATAAACTTCTTTCAGGAATGGCACAACATAGTCTCCAGATTGAATTGTCTTTTCTTGTTAAATACAATTATTTACTGAAGCAGACAAGTCAGGAGAAGTGACAGCTCCTCCTTAATTGGAGCCATGTACTGAGTCTTCTGTCATCCTGACCAGATTGCTCCCTCCATTTTTACACGCCTAATCTCAGCAATGAGCTTGGGGATATACTCCAACATTCCCAAGCTTTTCTTCATATGGATGGCTTGTGTTCTACGTTGTACTAAGATGTCACGGTGCACCTTCTGATATTTTTTATATGCTGTTTTAGGCAGAGCAGCTCTACAGAAGCGAGTTATGGCCTTACTTAGAAGAATAGAGCATCCGACAGCTGGAAACACAGAGGTGAGTTTTTCCTCTTCTGGCAAACAATTATTTTTTACTTTATTTTTTGCATAGTTCAAATTAGATAAGTTGCAGGTGTTCGATATTATTTCTGAATAGTATAATGCGTTTCTTTTTAGGCATGGGAAGACACATATGCAAAGTGGGAGCAAGCAACAAAGTTAATCTTAAACTTCCCAAAGACTAAACTGGAAGATGGTCAGGTAGAGAAACAATGACTGCCCTTTTGTTTCTTTGAAATTTATAAAATTACTTTACTATCATTTCCACATTAAAACCGCAGTCACTGTGAAAATGCAATGCACGTCCCAGACATCCTGTCAAGCGGGAGTTGAGCAGATTACAATTTATCATTATGAGAAAAGATTCAGTATATATTAAATTAATATATATAAACTGCTCTTTGTGTTCAGTAGCCAAGTAGGCGGTATGACAGCTAGCTATGTATACACATATATAAAGGGATGGCTGTCAGTCACCGGGTAAGACCGCCTACATGCCTACTGACCTCAAAAAGACTGTACTTTATTTTCATGGTGACAGGTTCCTTTTAAGGTGTAATCACATACAGTGGTTGTGTAATCTGTGATGGCTTTTCATTGAGTTTAACAATCCGAAAATGAGCATACACATAATGTTAGACATATTTTGCTGGAGCGGCTTATGGTTTAAACAAGGGAATCTGTCGCCATCATGCTGGACTATTATTATTGGTAATTAGGGATGAGCGATCCGACTTCGGATGAAACATCCGAAGTCGATTCGCGTAAAAATTTGTTCTAATACTGTATGGAGCAGGATGTATTAAAATGTATTGGCTCCGATGAGCCGAAGTTATTGCATTGCAAAGTCTCGCAAGACTTCACGCAAAAACTTCGGCTCATCATACATTCTAATACTGTACGGAGCTCCTGCTCATCCCCAGTAGTAATACATGAGTAGTTCTGCACATAAGGCGTTCAGGTTGACATTTTTTTATTTTCTGTCGGCACTCAAAGCTGTGCTGGAATGCAGAGTCAGGACTGCTGTACAATGCTAACATAATGGAGGGGACTTGTGTGCACGCTCTACAGTCCTGACAGTGTATTTCAGCGCAGCTCTGAGTGCTGACAGCAGGGGAACGGGGAGCAGTAAGGAAATAAAATAAAAAAATCTGGTGACCGATTCCCTTAAAAGGAGTTTTCCCAGTGACAATACTTATCCCTTATTCACAATATCTGTTCGCTGGGGGGACAGCATATGAGACCCCCCAACAATCACAGAACGGACTGCTGTACACATAGAACTGACTGTAGCGGTGGTCGTGCATGCACCTCTGCTTCATTATTATGGGATGCTTCAGGTGTCCCAGAGGTTGGACTCCTAGCTAACAAATGTTTATCCCTAAATCCTATGAGAAAACCCCTTTAAATGAGGCTTTAGGTAAAGGGTTTGTCTGGCCTATGTGATGACCTATCACTAGAATATGCAATCAATGTGATCAGCAGAGGTCTGATCGTGGAAACAATGGAATAGCCATGGTGCTTCTTGGATTGGAACCGAATTACACATTATATGCATCTACTAGGAATATTCCCGCTTTTAGTTGTACAACCATTTTAAACTTCATTTTACACTACATTATTGCTTGAGCATAGTTTAGGACTAAGACAGATATTCTGTCTGTATATTTTGTTGGTACCTCTGGTAATGGATTTTTGCCAAGTTGGTTAATTCTAATCCTACAGACTGTGTGTTTTCTGATGTTTGCCGACATATGATTCATTCAAATAAATTTACCTACAGGTCACTGAAAGTCTTCATAAGACCATTGTGAAGAGGAGGATGTCTCACGTGAGCGGAGGTGGATCTATAGATCTTTCAGATACGGACTCTCTCCAGGAGTGGATTAACATGACTGGGTTTCTTTCAGCCCTTGGTGGAGTTTGTCTGCAGCATCGAAGCAGTGTCGGACTTGTCACTTACAGTCCGCCAATGGGCCCTGTAAATGAACGCAAAGGCTCTGTCATCTCAATGGTGTCTACGGAGGGAAATGCTGAAACCCCTGTCAGCAAGTTTCTTGATAGGCTTCTGTCTTTGATGGTATGCAACAATGAGAAGGTTGGAGTGCAGATACGAACAAACATTAAAGACTTGGTTGGTTTAGAATTAAGCCCTGCCTTGTATCCAATGCTCTTTAACAAAATGAAGAACAATATCAGCAAGTTTTTTGACTCCCAGGGGCAGGTAAGGAAGTAGACGCTGATGTGTTTTCCACATGTGTATGTTTAATATTCAGTTTGGCAGTCTGTGCAGAACGCAGCAGTCCATCTGTCTGCATCTTGCTTGTGCATACACTTTTGCAGGTCCCATTGGGTCTGTCTAGTTAAACTGATATAATGAGCTTTCCTTGCATTTTAGGTTTTACTTAATGACACCAATACCCAGTTTGTTGAACAGACAATTACCATTCTGAAGAACCTGCTTGATAATCACACAGAAGGCAGTTCTGAACATTTGGGACAAGCCAGTCTGGAGACCATGATGCTCAATCTTGTCAGGTAATCTAAAAGAGATTAGTTTTTTTTAATACTAAGCAGTATTTGGGTATTAATATTATAGATCGTAAGCACCTAAAGGAGTTATCCCATGATTAATGAAAAACAGACATCCTATAGTACATGACAATCTCTTTCTAAGGGCTCATGCACACGACCTTTGTTTTAGTCCGCATCCAATCCGCATTTTTTGGACCCATTAACTTCAGTGGGGCCGCAAAAGATGCATATCTGTATGTCTGTTCCACAGCACCCTCAAACGATAGAACATGTCCTATTGTCCATATTAGGGACAAGGATAGGACAGTTCTATTATGGACTGGACGGTTCCGTTTATTGAATAGCTCAGTGGCTATGCAATTTTTTTATTTATTTATTTTTTATTACATGTAATTACAACAGCATTCAGATACAGATGCTATCTTGAAAACTGCAGAATATTACCTGTGGGACAACCCCTTTAAAGGGGTTTCCCCACAAGTTATAATTTATCACTTATCCACAGGATATGTTATGTTTTGTTTGATCGCTGGCACCTCCACCAGTTATTAGAACAGGGTCCCAAGCACTCACTGCACAACCATAGTGAGGAAGGATTTGATTGTATATTGTGTGTATGGGACGAGTGCCGAGTTGTCTCGTTGAGTTTAAATGGAGTGATCCCACACCTGCTTGACTGCTGCACCATTCTAACTCCACACTCTGGTCCTTCAGTGAAGAGGAATCAGGGCGCACATCTATTGCCTATCCACAGGGGCTGTCTGTTTTTCCACGTGAGAATAATCAGAATGTGCACAAAAGTTTCCACGTGTCTTCTGTAGAAATTACAGCAAACTTATGCAAACACTACTGTGAGAAATTAAAAAAATTGGCTGCCCAAGCTAAAATAGCACTGTGCATGTTTGTTTGGAGGCACTTCAGTCACTTGATTGGGGTGCACTCACCTCATCCATTTATGTATAGTCTCTAATTCACCAAAAATGTATTAATAGGTATGTCCGTGTACTGGGGAACATGGTGCATGCCATTCAGATCAAGACAAAGCTTTGTCAGCTGGTGGAGGTGATGATGGAAAGAAGGGACGATCTTTCCTTTTGTCAGGAAATGAAATTCAGGTGAGTACTAGAGTTACAAGATACAATGGCCTCAGCATACAATATTTTCAACATACAGTGGTCTTTTCTGGGCCATGGTAAGTTGAAAATAGACTGAACATACAATTTCTCAGACTCAGATCCAACTAATCAGCATGGCCATTTAACTGGTAAAGCACCTTTACTGGTTGTCTAGTAGTACCGTAGAAGGGGCTACATGTTCTGTACTGCCCCCCTGTCTGTGTTAGGATGAGCTGCTTCGTTGGGCACTCGGTGAGCTGGGACATGTATGTACTATGCAAGACCCTAAAGAAGCTCCTGTCCTCACCATAGAAAGGGATTTACAGCTTCCAGCATCTATTCCTGTCTGTTTTATGTAAGGACTTTATCTGTTTTTATCTGCTTATTTTTCTTAAAAGGTCCCTTTTTCTTATCTTGGGATGACATTTTTGAGCTTTGGAACCAATTTAATGGTTTTCCATGGAGTTATGGACTAAAGTTACAATCATTTCAATTTACAATGAAAGTCTTAGGAACCAATTAATGTTGTAACTTGACCATTGTATTTTTAGTGCAGCAGAACTTGGTGAAGCAAGTTTCTCATCTGCAGCACAGCTGTCCAGCAGAGAGTTCTCTGGATCCAGCATCGCTGGATAGTGCTTCCTGGCCGCCGGACCCCATTAAGTGTAATGGGATCCAGCAGAGATCCTGCCGCAAATATGCAGAGAGTCAGCTGGATGAAAAAACCCTGCATGTAACGGTTTTTTTGGCCACCCGATTCCCGACATTCATTGCCAAGAGACCTGTGCCGAAGAGGTCTGGGATTTCTAGTATATCTGCATTAGCTAATTTGCTATGTGATAAAAGAACTACAGACTGATGTCTGCATTTTATGCTAAGTCACAGTTCAGTCCAAATTTGTCACTAGTGTCATTTTATTTAGAAGAAGTCACATAGCACCTTCACCAGTATAAAATGTAACCTTTAATGGTATTTGTTAGAAATACTCCAATTCGTGCCTAAAATCTCTATCTTTTTAGGCTGGGTATATATGGACTATTGCTGGGGGAGAGAAAAATCTGACCCTTCAGCTTGCCCTTTAATCTATTAACCCTGCCTACAAAAACGGAATAGCCGTCCCGATGGGGGCGATCCCGTGCCAGGAACCTCCTAATCACACTGTATGGCCCTGACAAGGGATAGATACTACCACCTTCAGAGACCCACTATACAACTGTCAGGTGTCAAATGTCAGTGGTCTAAATATACATCAAAAACAAAAAAGATGAATAAAGATATTTTATCAATAAATAATAGTTTCACACGAACTCCATATATATATCAGTCTGCCCAGTAAGTTGGTATATATAATACTATACCTATGATGTAACGGCCTACGTCCTGACACGTTTACCTGATACGTTTTACAGGTATCAGTTCATTAGGGGCTAACCATAAATTTTTATCATTTCCGATTCAATTCAGGAAAAATAAATAAAAAATCCATATAAATTTGTGCAGAAATCCATATCATTCCAAAGGATTCACATACTTTTTCTTGCAACTGTATATGACCAATGATTTTATGGGCAATTTTTAACTAAAATCATGTGTGTGTGTATATATTATATATATATATATATATATATATATATATATACACACATGATTTTAGTTAAAAATTGCCCATAAAATCATTGGTCATATACAGTTGCAAGAAAAAGTATGTGAATCCTTTGGAATGATATGGATTTCTGCACAAATTGGTCATAAAATGTGATCTGATCTCCATCTAAGTCACAACAATAGACAATAACAGTCTGCTTAAACTAATAAAACACAAAAAATTAAATGTTACCATGTTTTTATTGAACACACCATGTAAGCATTCACAGTGCAGGTGGAAAACGTATGTGAACCCTTGGATTTAATAACTGGTTGAACCTCCTTTGGTAGCAATAACTTCAACCAAACGTTTCCTGTAGTTGCAGATCAGACGTGCACAACGGTCAGGAGTAATTCTTGACCATTCCTCTTTACAGAACTGTTTCAGTTCAGCAATATTCTTGGGATGTCTGGTGCGAATCGCTTTCTTGAGGTCATACCACAGCATCTCAATCGGGTTGAGGTCAGGACTCTGACTGGGCCACTCCAGAAGGCGTATTTTCTTCTGTTTTAAGCCTTTCTGTTGATTTACTTCTATGCTTTGGGTCGTTGTCCTGTTGCAACACCCATCTTTTGTTGAGCTTCAGCTGGTGGACAGATGGCCTTAAGTTCTCCTGCAAAATGTCTTGATGAACTTGGGAATTCATTTTTCCTTAGATTATAGCAATCCGTCCAGGCCCTGACGCAGCAAAGCAGCCCCAAACCATGATGCCCCACCACCATACTTCACAGTAGGGATGAGGTTTTGATGTTGGTGTGCTGTGCCTCTTTTTCTCCACACATAGTGTTGTGTGTTTCTTCCAAACAACTCAACTTTGGTTTCATCTGTCCACAGAATATTTTGCCAGTACTGCTGTGGAACATCCAGGTGCTCTTGTGCAAACTGTAAACGTGCAGCAATTTATTTTTGGACAGCAGTGGCTTCCTCTGTGGTATCCTCCCATGAAATCCATTCTTTAGTGTTTTACGTATCGTAGATTCACTAACAGGGATGTCAGCATATGCCAGAGACTTTTGTAAGTCTTTAGCTGACTCTCTAGGATTCTTCACCTCATTGAGCAGTCTGAGCTGGGCTCTTGCAGTCATCTTTACAGGACGGCCACTCCTAGGGAGAGTAGCAGCAGTGCTGAACTTTCTCCATTTATAGACAATTTGTCTTACCGTGGACTGATGAACAGCAAGGCTTTTGGAGATACTTTTATAACCCTTTCCAGCTTTATGCAAGTCAACAATTCTTAATCGTAGGTCTTCTGAGAGCTCTTTTGTGCGATGCATCATCCACATCAGGCAATGCTTCTTGTGAAAAGCAAACCCAGAACTGGTGTGTGTTTTTTATAGGGCAGTGCAGCTGTAACCAACAACTCCAATCTCATCTCATTGATTGGACTCCAGTAGGCTGACACGTCACTCCAATTAGCTCTTGGAGATGTCATTAGTCTAGGGGTTCACAAACTTTATCCACCAGCACTGTGAATGTTTACATGGTGTGTTCAATAAAAACATGGTAACATTTAATTTTTTGTGTGTTATTAGTTTAATCAGACTTTGATTGTCTATTGTTGTGACTTAGAGGAAGATCAGATCACATTTTATAAGCAATTTGTGCAGAAATCCATATCATTCCAACGGGTTCACATACTTTTTCTTGCAACTGTATATTAACCAGAGAACCACTGTAACAATAGTTAATTTACCATAATAAATAACTCCTATCTAATGCTGGAGCATGGATCCAATAGATCCACTTGAGGCGCAGATTGTACATATAGCAAATTCTCTTGAGGAACTTATAAATAAACCATGCATATAGGGAAGAAATACAATGCAACAGCACTCTGCAAACCAAATAAAGTACAAAAAAGTATTATGGCTACCATACAATTCAGGGAATGTAGGTTTCACATGCATGCTGGGCCCACCTTAATTTTTGTCATTTTTGGTGCCAAAATGGCCTCTATTAAATCCAGGGAATGCAGGTATCAAGATGGCCCTCAACGAATGCAATAAGAGTCCACCCTATACCTCTCCTGGTGCCAAAAGGCTGCCAGTGAGTGAGGGCGAGCAGGCTAAGCATATAGGGAAGGTATACAGATATTTCCCCCACCAAATTGCATCAAATTCAAACCTCTGAACGGGTGCGGACCCATTCATTCTCTATGGGGCAGGAATGGATGCTGACAGCACACAGTGTGCTGTTCGTATCCGCATTTCCGGAGCGCGGCCCTGATCTTCCGATCCGCGGGTCCCAAAAAAAAATAAGGGTGTATTTACATGTTCATATTATGACTGTTAAATATGAATAAAGCTATGAAAGAATTCAGCCCCTTTAATATCTCACTTGTATATCCTGCTTTAATGTAAGATGCGATCCTTTATTAGGTTACCTTTTGTAATGCCTTCCTTGCAAATCATGTAATTTTTACTTCCCCGTTTTTTCTTCTTCTTAGAAATAAGATGGTAGAATACTTGACAGACTGGGTAATGGGAACTTCTAATCAAGCAGCAGATGAAGATGTTAAGTGTCTAACCAGGTACAGAATTTGCTTCTCTTCACCATCTGTGACACACATGAGTTTGTTCAGAAGATCAGATTCCTAATTTTCTGTCTTATACAGGGACCTAGATCAGGCAAGCATGGAGGCTGTGGTGTCTCTTCTTGCTGGACTACCTCTTCAACCTGAGGAAGGAGATGGAGTAGAATTAATGGAAGCTAAATCACAGTTGTTTCTCAAGTAGGTGTTTAGCAAATTGTAATTATCTCTGGGGATTTTCCTTGCAGGAAAGTTAATGAATGCTTTCTACAGGTAAGATTTCATCAAGATTAGTTCCTTCCTTCAGAATCTAATGGTTCCTTCACGTGGGACGACGATCTAGCAGATTGTTGGGGAGGAAGTGTTCCTTCCCGACAATCTGCTGATGGCTAGCGGAGGAGACTGGTGCATTTACATGCAGCGATCTCCTCCAGTTTCTCCCAAAGTATGTGGAGGAGCTATCGCTAATGCTCTTCCCCCATCCCCCACGATCTGCCCCTGGGAAACGATGATCTTTTGTGCTGCACAGATGATACAATAACCTGATGAACAAGCGTTTTGTTAGTTCATTGGGTAATTGGCGGTGCATTTACACCACCAGATCATCGCTAATGAGCGTTACTAGTTTTTATTAAATTTTTACATATAATACTTAAGTACAACGCAAGTACAGCAGTATTGACATAGCCATCCAAGAATGTCAGAAGTAATCCAGTGCAGTATAATGTAGGCATATAATAAGACATGAACACAAATACAGTCAATATAACATACCACAATACCCCTCCCCCCACCCGAACCACACCAGACCATTTACGATCCACCCCTTCCATTCCACTCTATCAGCCAGTACTTAAACCCAGGATAGAATGACCAGAGCAGCGAATATTATACACCTTGTGTGTCTTAGCCAAAAAGTCTTCTCCCCATATCGGCCAATAAAAGGCGACCAGATGGTATACCCGGCGTTTGCATCCATGGTCCCCATATAGAAGCAAATTTCTTTGCAGTACCCCTTTTGGTATATACCCCTCTTTCTAATTCAATCATTGCATTCATGCGAGCTATAAATTCTCGTTTAGAAGGCACGTCAGTGCTTATCCAGTACTTGGCTATTAGTTTTCTGGCATTATACAGTAACCTACGAATAGCTGTGGCTGTACCCTCCTCAGAGTCATCCTTCAAGAGACCCAGTACACAGACGATGGGGTCAGCTAGAAGCCTAATCTTGTATATTGCATGAATAACATCTAGAACATCCTTCCAGAAAAGCCCCAGCGCCGTGCATTCCCAAAACATGTGTAAAATGTGAGCATCTGGAACAGCACATTTCGGCCACCGAGATGTATCTCGCAGGCCCAGCTTGTGAAGGAACATGGGCGTGCGATATACCCTATGCACTAAATACAATTGTGACAATCTCTGCGGTTCGCATAGAGATAAAGATGAGCCTCTCTCCAGCATCTCTGACCATTGGGAGTCAGACAAAGGTCCCAGATCCGCGCTCCACTGATCTCGTACCTTCAATGGGAAAAAGTCTTGATTTAAAATGAAAGCAGGATTTTATAAAATACTGATATTGTTCCTCTAGTATCTCCGCCTTTTCTAATCTGATCAGCTATCAATGATACCTTTTTATAGCAGGATATTTCACTTTTCCTTGCGCCACTAAGGCGTGGCGCAGTTGTAAATATTGATAGAAGTTAGAGTTAGCTAGGCTGAATTCTGCTTTCAGTTGATCATAGCTCTTAAAAATCCCATTGGTGTACAGTTGGGGCAGCCAAAATATCCCCCTGCACTTCCAAATCCCGTTAACTTCTGCACCTCCGGTAGGTCACTATGGTCCCACAGAGGGGTAATCGTGGTACACCCTAATGCTCCAGTTATTTCTTTCACTTTCTGCCACACTTTACAAAATAGTCTAATGCTAGGGATAGTATCTGGCGGACACGTGTCCGAGCTGAGTTCCAAGATACAGGGAGTGCAGAATTATTAGGCAAATGAGTATTTTGACCACATCATCCTCTTTATGCATGTTGTCTTACTCCAAGCTGTATAGGCTCGAAAGCCTACTACCAATTAAGCATATTAGGTGATGTGCATCTCTGTAATGAGAAGGGGTGTGGTCTAATGACATCAACACCCTATATTAGGTGTGCATAATTATTAGGCAACTTCCTTTCCTTTGGCAAAATGGGTCAAAAGAAGGACTTGACAGGCCCAGAAAAGTCAAAAATAGTGAGATATCTTGCAGAGGGATGCAGCACTCTTAAAATTGCAAAGCTTCTGAAGCGTGATCATCGAACAATCAAGCGTTTCATTCAAAATAGTCAACAGGGTCGCAAGAAGCGTGTGGAAAAACCAAGGCGCAAAATAACTGCCCATGAACTGAGAAAAGTCAAGCGTGCAGCTGCCAAGATGCCACTTGCCACCAGTTTGGCCATATTTCAGAGCTGCAACATTACTGGAGTGCCCAAAAGCACAAGGTGTGCAATACTCAGAGACATGGCCAAGGTAAGAAAGGCTGAAAGACGACCACCACTGAACAAGACACACAAGCTGAAACGTCAAGACTGGGCCAAGAAATATCTCAAGACTGATTTTTCTAAGGTTTTATGGACTGATGAAATGAGAGTGAGTCTTGATGGGCCAGATGGATGGGCCCGTGGCTGGATTGGTAAAGGGCAGAGAGCTCCAGTCCGACTCAGATGCCAGCAAGGTGGAGGTGGAGTACTGGTTTGGGCTGGTAACATCAAAGATGAGCTTGTGGGGCCTTTTCGGGTTGAGGATGGAGTCAAGCTCAACTCCCAGTCCTACTGCCAGTTTCTGGAAGACACCTTCTTCAAGCAGTGGTACAGGAAGAAGTCTGCATCCTTCAAGAAAAACATGATTTTCATGCAGGACAATGCTCCATCACACGAGTCCAAGTACTCCACAGCGTGGCTGGCAAGAAAGGGTATAAAAGAAGAAAATCTAATGACATGGCCTCCTTGTTCACCTGATCTGAACCCCATTGAGAACCTGTGGTCCATCATCAAATGTGAGATTTACAAGGAGGGAAAACAGTACACCTCTCTGAACAGTGTCTGGGAGGCTGTGGTTGCTGCTGCACGCAATGTTGATGGTGAACAGATCAAAACACTGACAGAATCCATGGATGACAGGCTTTTGAGTGTCCTTGCAAAGAAAGGTGGCTATATTGGTCACTGATTTGTTTTTGTTTTGTTTTTGAATGTCAGAAATGTATATTTGCGAATGTTGAGATGTTATATTGGTTTCACTGGTAAAAATAAATAATTGAAATGGGTATATATTTGTTTTTTGTTAAGTTGCCTAATAATTATGCACAGTAATAGTCACCTGCACACACAGATATCCCCCTAAAATAGCTAAAACTAAAAACAAACTAAAAACTACTTATATTAAGTAGTATTCAGCTTTGATATTAATGAGTTTTTGGGGTTCATTGAGAACATGGTTGTTGTTCAATAATAAAATTAATCCTCAAAAATACAACTTGCCTAATAATTCTGCACTACCTGTATATGATGGTTTGCCCCCCAAGAGAAAAGATATCGGGGTCCCAGCAGGGTTCATACCACCATTGACTACCCAGGATTGAAACTGCTGGGCTTGCAAAGTTAAAAAAATAGAGCCAGGGATTGGGTACAGCTAATCCTCCATTATCCTTATTTCTCTGCAAGGTTTCCAGTCTAATTCTAGGGGATTTTTTGTTCCAGATTAACGACCGAAATAGACCTTGAATTTTATAAAAGTATTTCATGGGAATCCAGATCGGGCTATTGTGTAGTGTATATACAAAAATTGGGGCATGAGTACCATTTTAACTAAATTGGCTCTGCCAATAAGAAATAGTGGTAGTTTACACCAACAGTTTACTTTTTGTAGGCTTTTATCTATTAACGGAAGCAGATTAAGTGCAATGTAGTCCCGAATTGTGTAGGAGACTACTATCCCCAGGTATTTAAAGGAGACGTCTACACGTAAGCGAGCTATTTTATCCCGTATACCCTGCGGAATGGGTTCCATGGGGAGCACAACAGATTTGTCCCAATTTATGGCTAAACCGGAGTAGGAGCCAAAATTGTCTATCAGCTGCATTACATACGGTATTGAGTGGGAGATATTATCCAAAAAGAGCAACATATCGTCAGCGTATAGTGCTATTTTTCCCTCTATAGTGCCTTAACGGAAACCAGTCACCCGGGGATCCTTACGGATCAGCTGTGCCCAGGGGTTCAATGGCTAGAGCAAATAGCAATGGTGATAGGGGACATCCCTGCCTTGTTCCCCTCTCTAGGGCAAAGGGCTCTGATACCCGCCCATTAACCCGCATCTGTGGTCGGGCATATAGCAATTGGATCTAGGATAGGAATTTGGGTCCAAAGCCCATCGTCCTCAGCACTCCCCACAGAAATTTCCACTCTACACTGTCGAAGGCCTTTGCAGCATCGAGTGAAAGAACTGCCTTTTATTACCCACTCCGGTTCCTGCCAACTGTAGATTAAGCTGCTGAATCCGTCTAATTTACACCCCTCTAAGGAAGGCTTTGAATGCGTCCCAGACTACAGCTGCAGGCGCCATACCAGTATTCAATGACATATACTCCTGCATCTCCGCAAGCATGCCCTCATCGTCGCCCAATAGAGTAAGCCAGAAGGGGTTAAGCTTCCACAGAGCTCTGGATGTAATCGCACAAGGGTCCAAACTGAGCTCGACCCTAATAGGGGAATAATCGGAGAGACTTCTAGGCAGATACTCCACCTTCTGCACACTCTCTAATAAAGAGTATGGGCCCAACGCCAAATCTATTCGAGACAGCGAGTCATTCGAGCTTGTGAAGCAAGAGTAACGTCTGGTATGAGGATTTACGAATTCTCCAAACTCTGCAAGCAGATTGGCCATATTAGACGGCTTTGGACTCCTGGGATCCCAATTTCTACCATGTCTATCCAGGACATAGTCTAATAGCATATTGAAGTCTCCCAGTATAAGTGCAGGAGTATTCGGCGATGCCCCCACAAACGACAGCATTTGTCTCATAACCTCGTCCGTGTACGGAGGAGGAATATCCACCGCTATCAGCAGCAACGTGGTCTGGTAAATTACACGATTTGGGCACACAAACCTACCTTGTGCATCAATATGAGATTCGAGGCACTGAAATGGGATCTGCCTGTGTATTAGTACACTAACTCCCCTGGCATGGCTGGAGTACACAGAGTGGTACGCTTGGCCTATCCACGCCCGTTGTAGTACAGCCATAGTGTCATTGGTCAAAAAATAGCCAGCTGAAACTGTCTTAAAGAATTAAACACTGCGTATCTTTTGGAGGCATCGCCCAAACCCCTCACATTCCAGGCAATAACATTAACCCCCATTGGAAGAGAGTGAGAGAGTTAGAGAACGGATATCTGTAGCATTCTGACCGTTACGGAGCATGGTAGTGGACAGGTACTGGTGTGGTTCCCAGAACTAACAAAAGTAACAGCACAGTGTAAAACGCAACCCCCCCTAACAACACTGGGATTGAAACAGATAAAGCAAAACAGTACCCAGCTACCATGGGCAACGCAAGTGGGAAAAAACATTAGGCATTGGCAGGTATTGAGTAAATGAGGTATATCAAAGCAACAGTTATTCTTCCTCCCGGCCTAACAGGAGGAGTCATTAAACAATACGCAACTCCCACCGCATAACAGAAAGTAATAACAATGCAGAGAATAGCCCCCAGTAGGCCCCCAAGGGAGCAACTCCCTAAATTATTAAAGACTAGGCACATAGTCCTAACTAACGCTGCCCCACTGTTTAAGGCAAGGACTCTGAGTCCACAGTGTACTTAGCCATCCGGACAGCAAGACGATGGCGAGTAGTTCTCCCTTTGGGAGCGTGGCAATTCGGGGCTATCCCGTTTGTGGTACAGGATCCATTGGTGTACGCGTAGACTCCAGCCACTGGTTCGCCGCTGCAGGGGTGTCAAAGATGTGCACTTTGCCGCCGGATACAACTCGCAGCTTAGCTGGATATAACAGAGTACATGAACTGTTTCTCTCTCAGGCAGCGTTTCACCTCGACGTGCTTTGCTCTTCCTTTCTGCACCTCTGCCGAAAAGTCCGGAAAGATAAGCACCCTGCTGCCGTCAATCAGTAGGTCCTCATGGGTCCTCGCCTCCTGCAGGATAATGTCTCTATCAGGAAAATGTAATGGTTTGAGGAGAAGCGGTCTAGGAGGGCCCCCTGGTGAAGGAACTCTGAATGGCACTCGGTGGGCTTGTTCTATTGCAAACATGTGGGATAAAGTATCAGTCCCAAACTTTTCGGTCAGCCATTTTTCTAAGAATTGCACTGCATTAGCACCTTCGGATCGTTCCGGAACACCGACGAGCCTTAAGGCTGGGTTCACACCTGAGCGTTTTACAGCGTGTACGAACGCGCTGAACGCCCTACGCCCCAAGAAGTGCAGGAGCTTCTTTGGGGCGTAGTGTCGCGCGTTCTCGTACATAGACTTCCGGGAACGCGCGACAATGGGCGTTCGCTTGCACAGGAGCCGCGTATGTGAGACGCCCGTAGAATCGCGCATGCAGAGCGCTCCATCCAGTACGCTCTGTGTAAACCCAGCGTAAGTTATTCCTCCGGAGCCTGTTTTCCATATCATCCACCTTATCAAGAAGGTAGGAGACCTCACGGGTGAGCGTTCCCACAGCTTTTATCATAGGAGAAACTGTATCTTCCAGGTTACTGACACGATCTTCCACTGCTTTAATTCTATCAGACACCTTCTTCATGTCATGTCTTAAGAACGACACACTTTCGCTCAGGATGCCCACCTGAGTGTTCAGAGAGATTAAAGTCGTACTACAGTTGGTGACTGCTTTGAAGACATCAGAAAGAGTGGGCTCAGCAGTTTCCAGTATAGGCATGATGAGTGCTGCCTCTGCAGGGCGATGCTGGGGTTCCTTAGACATGAAGGCAAGGTCTCTCCCCTCAGCACTTGATGGAGCAGGGTCCTTATTCAGGGGGGAGTACACCCATGGGGTCTGGGTGTCCCTTTGAGAAGAGGGCTCAACTGCAGCAGCGGGCGGAGGGCGCACAGGGTCCACTCTTGCAAACTGCTCTAGTCACGCTGCCACCTCCGTCGCCCGCACTCCCGCGCCGCCCCCATCTTGCTTGCCGTGTGCTACGGCTCCACTCTCCTTCCCCTCACCTCCCTTCTTTGTATGGCGGGTCATGATGTGTCCGCCGACAGTGCCGTGCTCCACAGCGAAGACAGAGCAGGGTGAGGGACCGCAGCTGGCAATATACGGGGGGAAGCAGGATTTTAAACGGAAGACTAGGCTGGGAGATCGCGCTGCTGCGTCCGCTTAGATGCCGCGCTAGGCCACGCCCCGATCGTTTCAATTGTTGGCCCGTGTAAAGTGCCCTTTAGACACTCTGTGCCCTAGAATTTTTGAATGGCAACACAGTCATGTCAGCATTTGTGACTAGCCAAGCTAGTTGTAATTTTTTTCCTCCGTACATATAGCAGTCATGCTATCGGCTAAGCACATCTACTTGGCCTGCCTCTGATTTACACCCGCTATAGGAAAGACCCTCCACTATCTGCCAGATAGAATATAACCATTGTGTCATTGATGAGGGTCCCATCTCCTAGACCTGCATCTAGTTCCATAATGGGGTTCCACAGAACCCTGTCCCACCTGATAATGTAAGCACACCTTTCTCCGTTTACTGCTTTGGCAACGCCAGCAAGCGTGCGAATGCCCCTTTAAAACGGACTGAACACTCGCAGCCGATTTGCTGATAGGATGTGGTCATGCACATTGTAAGCACCAGTATGTGGGATACATAATGATCACATAATCGGCAGACAGATAAAGCTAGAACATTTATAACTGAGCTGTAGAAGTGTTAAATGAAGTGTGTCATCAGAAAATGACTTATTGTTTAAATATTTGTGGTTAACATATTTTTTGATATTTTACATGTCAATATCTGTATTTTAAAATATGCCACCAATGACTGAGATGGCACAACCCCTTTAAGGGTAAAAAATAGTGTATGTCCACTTATGTCATATTGGCTGCCAGGAGATGCAACGAGGAGAGCAGGACGTCCTGTATCTTAGACATCTGCCTAGTCCTAGTTATTGTCACCCAGGATAGCTAGGGAGCACATTTTTATTATATTACATAGGTGGCTCCAGCTGTGGGGAATAAGATTGCTTCTATGATCTTTGTATCTGTTTTATAACTTGTTTAGAAAGAATGTTTTTATATGTATATTTACATATTCAAAACCAATTTCATTAACATATCGGCATGTCCAACCCCTTTTATTATCTATTAATAATTTAAATTGATAACTAAGAAACCAATGAAATTGATGTAAAAGTTATGTTTATTAATATATATTTTACACATGAATGAAAATAACTAACTTTTAAAATGTATCAAAAACCAATAAAAATTACTGTTGGAAAAAATAAATAAAGGTGTTTTGGGGAAATTCTCTGACCTGCGGAACTGCAAGAAGAAAATTTGGGAAAATCGGATTCCCTGTGACTTTTTAGGGAGCTTCTCTTTCAATTCATATGTTGGTTGTTCAAGATCAGACAAAATCTAGCCAGTGTGTGGGGGTCAGGGAATGCCATAAGAAAAGAAATAAGACTTAGCCAGCCCTTCCCCTGTTACTACCGGGGCCAGTGAATTGCTCAGCGGTCATGTGTTACTGATGTGCCGTTATCATAGCCAAGTAAATAGAGCCTGGCGGGGGTGTTGGAACAGTGGGGGATTTACTGTATAAATTATGTTTTTTTTTATGGCATTTCCCATATTTCATCCAATCTCCCATAACCCCTGTAATGTTACTTGCTTGAAGTAGGATTTATTCTGCAAGTGAGATCATGTATTACCGCATATTGTTTAACCGTAACCTTTGGTCTCTCTTGTTAGATATTTCACCCTGTTCATGAATTTACTAAATGACTGTAGCGAGGTAGAAGATGATGGGACCCAGACAGGGGGCAGGAAGAGAGGAATGTCACGGCGATTGGCTTCCTTACGACATTGTACGGTTTTGGCTATGTCAAATCTGTTAAATGCCAATGTAGACAGTGGCCTTATGCATTCAATAGGTGAGTTGACATCATGTTTAATGTCTCTTATACGTTCAGATAGACCCTTTTATGTAAACTTGTGTTTAGATAGATGTGTGTGTAGGTGTTATGGCTGCAATGAATTTCTACTGGACTCTTACCTGGATCACATTCATTAACTTAGTGCTGATGTAGCAATATGTGGACAGATCTGTTTCAGCACTTTTGGACCTCATCAGTGCAGGTCATTCATGCTCCAGGGAAAATATGCTAATTGGTATCTAAAAAGAAGAAAAATATCCAAACTGTCATTTACATAATTCCATGCTCAGCATTACTTTCCATATCTTCCTGCTGACTCTTCCTGGTGAGATGACAGAAATTGCATCCGTCGTGTTCAAGGAGTCACTTATTTGTGAATAGATTCACATGAAGCTTATGTTCTAATGCCCCCATTTGTATTTGTAGGTCTTGGCTATCATAAGGATCTACAGACAAGAGCTACTTTTATGGAAGTCCTTACAAAAATCCTTCAACAGGGGACAGAGTTTGATACTCTGGCTGAAACCGTGTTGGCTGATCGCTTTGAAAGACTGGTAGAATTGGTCACCATGATGGGTGACCAAGGGGAGTTGCCCATTGCCATGGCTCTCGCCAATGTCGTTCCCTGCTCACAATGGGTCAGTTTGTCTGTTGTTTAGTTGTATTGCTTTGTTGGATTTTTTGACCCTCGCTGATCAGCAGTTTGAGAAGGCACCGTCACTTGCAGTTTTGTTGCAGCCTTCTCTCTGCTCACCAAACACAGCGCCGTACATTGGCTGTGCTTGGTGTCACAGCTCGGCCTCATTGACTTTAATGGGGCTGAGCTGCGCTTAGGCCATGTGACCAATGAATGTGAAGTCACATGGCCTAGGCAAAACTGCAAGCACTGCTGACTTCTCAAACAGCTGATCGTCAGGGTTCCCGGGTGTCGGACCCCCACCAATCAGATACTGATGACCTATCTAGAAGATACCAGTGATGAATTGTCGTATTACATGTTGGAAGTTCTCATGAATTGGGTTCTCAAGTAATACAAGGATGACTTCATTGCAACCGAAGTGGAGCCACTTCCCTGAATCTGCTTTCCATTTCGGCTCATAGAGAGAGGTCCTGATTGGTACCTCCCACTGTGTCATCTGTACGTTCCAATGGGTTTGTCTTTGAGACGCCTTTTGAGGATCCTATTTTAAACTCTTTGTGCTTTAGGCTACTTTCACACTTGCGGCAGGACAGATCCG
Organism: Bufo bufo; assembly: GCF_905171765.1. Lineage (NCBI taxonomy): Eukaryota > Metazoa > Chordata > Amphibia > Anura > Bufonidae > Bufo > Bufo bufo. The sequence goes on from NC_053391.1 coordinate 410,477,609, forward strand.
ACAGGCTGTTCACCTTGTCGGATCCGTCCTTCCGCTATTTTGCGGTGCCGCCGGACTATTGACTATAATGGGGACAGGGGCGGAGCTCTGGCGCAGCACAGCAGTGCACGGCGAAAGGCCGCTGGACTAAAATTCCTGCATGTCCTGACTTTTTAGTCCGGCGACCTCTCACCGCAAGCTGCCGTACTGCGCCGGAGCTCCGCCCCGTCCCCATTATAGTCAATGGGGATGGAGCGGCGGCAAGGCAAAATAACGGAAGAACGGATCCGACAGGGTGAACAGCCTGTTGTATCCGTCCTGCCGCAAGTGTGAAAGTACCCTAGCTACAATAGAAACAGCTAAATATATAACTGTTTTGAAGGTTACTTATTACTATCCTTTTAGGAAAATTCTTTTACAGTAGTTTCCAAATATATTTTTTTTATACCAGAAACTGCTCTAAAATTCAGTCCACAGTGAAACATACTGAACAATAACAAGTTTTTATTAAGTTAATTATGATTTTCAATTGGTTTAGTTATAGCTTCATAATAGAGATAAAAGGCATCTGATTTCTCATGCTGTGTTAGGCCAAGTTCACACTAGTAATGGGATCAGTTACTTCCATCAGTTATTGTGAGCCAAAACCAGGTGCGGGTTAAAAACACAGAACAGGTGCAGCTCACGCCATGATACCTTATTGTTGAGTAGCCTTCACTACTGGTCTTGGCTCACAATAACTGATGGAAGTCACTGATCAAATAACTGAAGTGTGAACTCAGCCTAAGGCCTCATGCACACGACTGTTGTTTTGGTCCGCATGCGAGCCACAGTTTTTGCGGCTTGGATGCGGACCCATTCACTTAAGTGGGGCCGCAAAAGATGCGGACAGCACTGCGTGTGCTTTCTGCATCCGCTGCTCCGTTCTGTGGTCTGCAAAAAAAATATAACCTGTCCTATTCTTGTCCGTTTTGCAGTCAAGAATAGGCAGTTATATTAATGGCTGTCCGCGCCGTTCCGCAAATTGTGGAAAGCACACGGACGCCATCCGTGTTTTGCGGATCTGCAATTTGCGGAACGCAAAACACACATCGGTCGTGTGCATGAGGCCTAAGTCTGTTCTCTGCCGGAATTCACCGGATCCAGCACTGGTAGATGCAGACAGAATGTCCGCTGGCCCCATTAAATATAATAAGATCCGGTGGACATTCCGTCCACATCAGGCGGACACAAACCACTGCACCCTGCCAGATTGTAGCTACCCCCGGTGTGGAGGTAGCCTTATCCCAGTTTTGTAAACTTCGAATTTTAATACTTTTTTCTTTGCCCTACCCAGGATGAGCTTGCACGTGTCCTTGTGACGCTCTTTGATTCCAGACATCTCCTGTATCAGCTTCTGTGGAACATGTTTTCTAAGGAAGTCGAGCTAGCCGACTCCATGCAGACGCTTTTCAGAGGAAACAGCTTGGCTAGTAAAATTATGACCTTTTGTTTTAAGGTGTGTGTATGTAACCTGTAAATTGGATGTTGGCTATTTCTATTTCTTTGGTTCTTTTTCCAGCTTGGTTTTAGCATGACATGATTGTCCTGTTATATAAAATCCTTAGAATAAATCCTTCATATCTATTATTGTGTATTATATGTTACTTGCAGACCTGTCAATTTAACAATGTTGTTTATCTTAAAATCTATCCATTGATGTTTTTGTCTTTATCTATATAAAATGTGTCCATTGGGGGTTGACGCTCCACATTCTTTCTGATTATTGTAATAAAGTATATACGTAAGTGGTGCCGGAACTACTGAGCAGTGGACGGAGCTATGCAGTAACCACTTATACTAAAGGCAGAACTGCTGATCTGTCAGAACCCCACAGATCTGATAGTAATAGCCTATTCTAAAGCTAGGCAATCAGAAGGTCCTGGAAAAAATGTTTTAAATGGAACCTTTCAGCATGTCCTGAGGTCCGTTTACACAAGGAGATAATCGCAGTCGTTCAGACGTTAACCCTTAGGATATTGAAGGTTTTTGCGGTTTCTTTTTTTCTTTCCTATGTTCCTTTAGCCATAACTTTTTTTTTTTTTTTTTTTCACAAGATGCAGGACAAGATGTACTTTCTAATGCCACCATTTATTGTGGCTCATTTTTTGCAGGACAATCTGTAGTTTTTATTGATACCATCTTGGAGTGTGTGTGACTTTTTGATCACATTTTATTATATTTTTTGGGTAAGAGAAGCCATGAAAAAAAATGGTAAATTGGCCATTTTGACCTTTTTCTGTTACACCATTCGCTGTATTGGAAAAATATTTTAATAGTACAGGCGTTTTCAGTAGCAGTGATATCCATGATGTTTATACTTTTTGTTTATGTATTTTTTTATTTTACGGAAAGGGGGGTGATTTAAACTTTTATATATTTTTTCTTCATTTTTTATGTTTTTAAACTTTTACTTGTTTATGATTTTAAAGCTCATATTTGAGCTTACAAAATCCAATTGTTTTTAATTCTGAACATTCGTGGCTTTTTAACCATTTCACCCCCGGAGGTTTTTTTTTTTTTGCGCTCCCTGCCTAAGCCATAAGTTTTTTATTTGTCTGTTCACATAGCCTTATGAGGGCTTGTTTTTTGCGGGACAAGTTGTGCTTTCCAGCGCCACCATTTAATATTGCATATGATGTAGTAGGAAGTGGGGGAAAAATAAGCAATTCTACCACAATTTTACAGTTTTTTTTTATTTACGACATTCAATGTGCAATAAAACTGACCAGTTACTTTTATTCTACAGGTCAGTACGAATCCGGCGATACCTTTTTATATGTAGTTTTTCTTGCGTTTTGATAGTAATAAAAAAATTTAAAAGTGGGGAAAATTTCAGTTTTATTTTTGGTCGCCATATTTTGACCTCTAACTTTTTTGTATTTATGTGTACAGAGCTGTATGGGGGCTCATTTTTTGCGGGGTGATCTGAACTTTTAATTGATACCATTCTGGGGTGTGTGACTTTTTTAATCACTTTTTATTTAATTTTTTTTGTCGAAAATGAAGCGACCAAAAACGACGAATCGGCCATTTGGACGCTTTATTCCGTTTTGCTGTTTGCCGTATGGGGAATATATTTTTTATATTTTTATACTATGGGCGTTTTCACACATCGCGACACCCATGATGTGTATTTTTTTATTTTATTTTTAGTTTTTCTTTTTATTTTGGGAAGGGCGGTGATTTGAGTTTTTGTTTATTTTTTGAACTTTTTTTAAAAAAAAATTTACACTTTTTTTATACCACAGTTCCCATAGGGAACTATAACAATCAATCATCTGATTGCTATTATCATAGACTCCAATGCACTAGCATTGGAATCTATGATGATTTTACTACTTTCCTATGGGGCAAGGGCTCCATAGGAAATACTATGCAGCAGCCTCCTGTCATTCACAAAGACAGGGGCTGCTGCACACAAGCTCCGGCTCCTCCGATCGCCACACGGGAGAGCCGGAGCACCACCGAAAGTGCGTGCTTTCGATTTTCAGCGCGCACAGATGCCGTAGTCAGGATTGACCACGGCATCTGAGGGTTAAAATGTCTGCGATCGGCATTACTGCCAGTTGCGGACATGAGCCGCGGGTGTCTGCTATAAGAAGCAGGCGGCTACCCGTGGCTATGGCGTCCACAGCGCTCAGGTGTGGGCGCCATCTTTAAAGACCCGGCCAGCGCTGTACTATTACAGCGCTAGGGTTGAAGGGATTAATTTCCATTTAAATGTCAGAATTGCTCATTTCTTATGTTGGCTATGTTGGATGCCGGTAAGAAGCTTGCGCTTTCTGTTTTTTTACCCTTTAGAATCCGAGATCTCACTTGATCATGGCATCTAATAGCTTTAATTACAGTGATCGGCATTATTGACACCATGTTTGCACATTGCTCCAGCGCCTTACATGTACAGCGCTGGTAGCGAAAGTGTTAATTCCCCATTGTCGGCAGCACATCACCCTCTGTAAATAGGGATATGCTGCTGATACAAATTGTATGGGAGCAAACAGTTGTATGAATGATTGTTCATCCCAGCACGCTCACGATAATTCCTAAATGTAAATTAGTGCCTATTGACCTGCTATGTTTTCAGTTGGGGCCCTTACCAGCCAAGGTCCCATTCAGACGACCGTATAGCCACCTTGCCCATGTGGTAGACCACAAACAGCAGGTCTGCGAGACAATGGACAAGCCATGTTAACTCCATGCTGACTTGAGTGGGTCTGCGATTTGCAACATACAGCAAAAAATAAAACATGTCCTATCTTTTGCAATGCAGTGGCACGGACCCGGGAGCCCACGAAAGGGCTTTCGAGTGTTTCCATGGGCACGGTGGCCCTACAGTCGTCTGATTTGGGCCTTAAAAGGATTATCTAACTTATTCCCGCTGCTAAATTTGTTAAAATAATTCCATAATATGCTCATCACTCAGTACCTTGACATTTTCAGCGCTTCCTCTGATCCATTCTATGTTTAATCGGAAGCAGCGGTGACATAGCGATATAGATCACCTGACTGCTGTAGCCAGTTACTGGCCTCAGTGGTCTCATGTCAGTGATTGGCTGCAGGGGTCAAGTTGGGGTATATGGCTAAGTCGCCTCTGCAGGACTTTAGTAGAAGTGCTTGAAACGATAGGGGATGAACATATGTTCTCATTTTTTTTTACAGATTTGGGGCTGCTTTTGAAATAAGTTGGACAACTCCTTTAATTACACTGAGGTGAATCATGGCATGTAAATTAAAGGGGTCAGTGGGAACCCCACTGATCAGCTGTTTGAGAAGGCAGTAGCTATTAGAGTAGCGCCGCAGCCTTCTCTCTGCAAACCTAGCATACCGGAAAACCCCTTTAAGCAATGTACAGTCTGGAGCAAATAGCCAGATGCACTATGATTGCTGTTTAGTATGATGGATTCTGCTATGGAAGGTCTGTCACCTGTTTTCACGGGAGAGGTATCGATTTAAAAAAAGGTTTTGACTTTTCTGCACTGTAAGATTCAGGCCTTACTTGTTTGTAATATTATAAACCAATAGATATCCAGTGGATGAAAAGGATTTGCATTCATGGTGCCTTCAGTGATTTTTATTTTGCAGGTTTTTTTTGTTATTGTCTAGTCTTCTCTATTTCAATGCTTTACTAATGTTGGCTTGGTGTCCGTGCACTTTTTTGATGCAGTTTATCTTGTTCTGTCTTTAGGTTTATGGGGCCACCTATCTCCAGAAGCTTTTGGAACCCTTGCTGAGAGTTATCATTACAGCCCCAGAGTGGCAGCATGTCAGTTTTGAGGTCGACTCTACAAGGTTTGAGGTTTTTTGATATGTATAAATCAGTGTGGTATAGGTTTTACAAGTTACTGCTTTTATTCTCAGTGTTTGAAAATGATTGTATTATGAGAAAGCATGGGACGACTTTAGGGTATAGTCACACGTTCAGGATTCTAATTTCATGCATTTTCAAGAGGATCCGCGGCAGAAATCTGAGGCTTAGGGCTTATTCACGCGTCAGTGTTTGGCTAGTAATTTCCAGCCGTGATTCTGAGCCAAAACCTGACGCAGGTCAAAAACATAGAACAGGTGCAAATCTTTCCATAAGGCCTCTTGCACACGACCGTATGGCTTTTTCTGTATTTTGCACTCCGCAAAAAACTGATCCTCAAAAAATACGGATGACGTCTGTGTGCATTCCGTTTTTTGCGGAACGGAACAGCTGGCCCCTGATAGAACAGTACTATCCTTGTCTGTTATGTGGACAATAATAGGACATGTTCTATCTTTGAATGGAAAAACGGACATACGGAAATGGAAGGCATACGGAGTACCTTCCGTTATTTTTGCGGATCCATTGAAATGATTGGTTCCGTACATTAAACGCAAAAAAAAAAGTTTGTGTGCAAGAGGCCTTACACGGCATCTCTGTGTAGCCTCCACTTCTGTATTTGTTAATAACCATCACTGGTAAATCACTGAACGTGTGAATAAGGACTTGGATTTCTTTCATGGGTGTGCCAGTGGATCCACACAAGTAAATGACATTGGGGCTCATCCATGGCTTTTCCATGTGGAATCTTTAAAAAGAATGACCATGCTCATCCTTCTTGTGGATGATTTTGTTTTCTGCTATATGGACTAAAATCTGCGTGTGTTTTTTCTGGAGCATGTAAATGGGATATTACACAGTTACGTCACATTACTAGGACTCTTTTTGTACTTTTGACATTGGCATCGAGTCGCTCACGATGGAAGTCAAGTGTCGTGAGTTTGCTTGGTGGGTATGTAAGGTGTTTGATAGGCTGTCTACCGGTGCAGGGCCTGATTCATAAAGTATTACAAAAGACTATATTTCCTCATGATGTTACAAAACTATCTAGTATATTGTCTATTTAATCACCATTTTTGATTTCCTTTTCAAAAGCCACCAATTTGAATGTGTCTTTTCTTCTATTTTGGAACTGTAATTAATGTTGAAGGTTGGATGGAGTTGAAGTCCTTGAAGAAAATCAGCGTTGTCTTCTGCAGATGACTGAGAAGTTCTTTCATGCCATTATAAACTCGACCCTTGAGTTCCCTACCCAGTTGCGGAGTGTGTGCCATTGTTTGTATCAGGTATGCAAAACCATATGTGCACAGTTATAAAATAAAGGATGGGGCTTTTTGAATTTATCCTGATATTTGGCACCGTTTTTTTTTCTCCTTTTAGATATTTTGCTTTTCTATATTCCGTTGTTTCTGCTTGTGTTTTATGTTTTTTTTTAAATATAATATAACTAATGATTACACATGATTCTTAGCTTGGTTCCATTTAGAGGTTTACACTTTATCAGTTGTAAAAGTTTCACTTTTGAAGAAGCTTCTATTAAGGACTAATCCACCAGTTGCTGTTGTCTGACACATGCTTTCTTCTCTGCACTTTCACGCACAGTATGTGTTGTATATTGAAGTGTAAAAACTTGTTCTGGATGTTTTTGGATAAAACAACTCATTTGAGTAAACGCTATTGTCCTGTTCATGAACAATGTATATAGCTATAAAAGAGTATATCCGCTGTGTTGATACTGTCATCTGGGCACTTGCACTACATGTAACAGCCAGGTCCTGAACAGTCATTATGCCAAGTTGTTGGTAATATACCTTGTACATAAAGTTTTTCTTCATCCATGGTATCAGGTATAGTGGTACTTTCCTTTTGATGTCTGGAATTTGCCAACCCATCTACTCCCCCCCAAGCCCTCTCTATAACTCGAAGTTCAGAAGTTGATAAAGTTGGGATTCGATTGCTCCTATTTACTTTTCCCATTAGCAGAATTTATCAGCATTTATAGATTTGTGTTTTTCTTCATGTTTATATTGTATAATAACTGAGGTTAGGTACAAAGTCAACTGTTTATTCATATGGATGTGCCGTGTTTAAAAAACGCAGTCCCTAAGGGCCCTTTCACACAAGCAGATGCCGTGCGGATAATCTGCTGCGTGAAATAGTGCCAAGCCCCGTTCTGCACAGCAGAGACATGGAGAATTAACATGATTGATAATGCTTCGTGCCTCTGATCTTTTTACTACAAAATCACGGTGACCACTTTATCTCACTGTGATTTTGTAGTAAAAAGATCACAGAGAGGCACGGAGCGTTATCAGTCATGTTAATGCTCCGTGTCTCTGCTGTCCAGACGGGGCTTGGCTCTCTTTCAAGTAGCGGATTACCCGCACGGGATCCGCTCGTGTGAAAGAGCCCTAAGAGATCTGGGAGCAGTGGATGCTGGAAACCACCACAAAGAGGAGCTTTTAAAGGAATTCTTCAGTTTACTAAACTATGGTGATTGCTGTTTGAATTCTAGCTAATGGTCACAGGCAGCAAGTTAACCCTGTGCATTCAGAACAGGCAATCACGCTCCCTTCTACCTGTTCTCATCTTCGTTCTGAGGCTGCAGTCACATAACTTTGTAGCCCTTTATGGGGAGGGGCGGGATGTATGTCTGATAACCTGAAAAGGGTCTTCAAATGTATATCACAAAGGGTTAATTAACTTTAATGGGTTAAACAGCATTCAAAGAATTCATGTTTGACCTGTATTCCACTCATTTCCGGCATTTTCGCCAGACAGAATAGCATGGTAGACTACTATTCTGCCTATTTTGTGAAAATGCAGCAGTGGAATGTAAAACAGGTCCAAACAGTCAAAAGATGAATACTTTGAACTGTGTTTAACCCAACAAAGTTAAAGGGGTTTTCTGAGACTTTAGAACTGATGACCTATCCTCTGGAAATACAGCTATTTGAGAAGACAACGGCACTCGCATTAGAGCTGCGGCCTTCTCACAGATTTCCCTAGGCCAGTGACAACACACTCATAGTTCACGTGACCTAGGCACAGCTCAACCCCATTGAAGTGAATGGAGCTTAGTGCGATAAGTACAGAGAAGGCTTTGTAAGCACAGAGAAGGCCACGGCGCTCACAGGAGCATCGGTGCCTTCTCAAACAGCCTAGTGACATGGGTCCTGGGTGTCGGACAGATACTGATGACCTAGATTCACTATACTGGCTTACTAAAGTAGGCGACCGATTACAGTAAATAGTTTAACTTTCAAAGGTCAGTCAATAAAACTTAACTGTATTTCTTAATTTCTTTGAGCTACATCGCTATGCTGCAGTTTCCCCAAGCAGTGTAGCAGTTATATCAGTTTCCCTGTAAAGTTGTAATCTCAATATCCGTTGTTCTGATACACTTTTCCGTAATGGCCACATCATGATTTGCTATGTTAGTCTCTAGCGTTTGATATTGGAAACCGCTAATAGTCACTCCGATACAATGTTTTACCCATGATGCGGAGCAAATGACAGAGCAGGCGGGACAGGGGCATGCCAGGGCTCTGGCGCGGTCCCCAGTTGATTGGTTCCTGTGGTACTGGTCTCCGCCTAGGAGGCATGGCGAATTCTTCTTTAGGATGAGCACGGGGTGGCCGCTCTACGGCCCTCCTAGTGCCGCTGGCTACGTGGTTGCACGCTAATACGGAAGCGTGTGCAGCTGCTCCATGTTTGTTTGTCTTTCGCTCCCATTGCGCCTGATGACTAAGTTGCAAGTAAATAGCAACTTGAGAAACGTGTCGAGCAGCAATTATGTACAGCAAAGAGCTATTATGAGGTTCTGCTGTCCTAAATAATAGGTTTAGGAAGCAAGTAACAACCATTTAGTAGCCAATTCTGGAGGAGGGGGTATTTATGTTGGATCATAGGAGTTAGATGCGGGCAAACAGCCAGGGACAGCATTAAGTGAGGGTCCCACAGCAGTCACTAGTCTGGTCCGACACCCCCAATCCAGAGTATTCAACCCATAGGGAAAGGGTCCACACTGGACCATAATATGACCTGGGTTTTGTGTTAATTAATGTTATGATTATTTACCCACGTTTTAATGATTTATTAAAAGTTACGTTTTAGCGACTGACCTTTGAAAGTTTAGCTAGATACTGATGACCTATCCAGAAGATAAATCATCAGTTCTAAAGTCTCAGAAAACCCTTTTAAAGAACCAGTCGCAGTATATATTTGAATACCATTTTGAATACAGGCTGTGACGCTGTCTAATCGCGGCAGATCGCTCCACAGCCAAATCTCACGAGAACAGGCTGTGTAAGCTAGTACTATACTAGCGTACATAGCCTGTGCTTGTAAATCTGGAGAATACTTTAATAGCTCACCTTTTTCCTGGCTGTGACAGTCTGCTGGCCAGGGAGAAGGAGGCGCCCACCGAGGAAACAAAATGTCTCCTCCTTCCTTTTGCTGATACTCTGAATTGGCATATCAGCGGGGGGCACGGCCGCACTAGTCAGCCTGTCTGCCAATACTTTATGCTCCATCAGTGAAGTTCATGGAAATCATTTGAATGAACGGGTTGTGAACCTTGTGTACACACAGCCAAAGGCATGGTGTCCAAGCTTCCCCAGGTATGTTCTAATTTAGTTCTGCATAGGGTGATATGTAGAACTTTCACATTGCTTTATACTGCTGTAAAGGGATATGGCCATATCCTAGGACAAGGTAGTTTACGTGTGGCCCTGTGTGTTAAACAGGGTACCGAAGAAGCCTTTTTATTATCCTTAGTTAAGCTGAGCAGGGAAATGTTTTTCTCCTTCCAGTACCATGATTTCTGGTTCTTGGGATAACATTTGTTGTCGTACAGTTTGTCCTCAGAATCTTTTGAACTTCCATGTTATATCTGCTTGCAGTGTCGTAGTAGGAGCTTTTTGAGAACATGTAACATTTATGTGTAACTTTATGGCTTAAATTTCTTTTTCTCCCCTTTAGCACTATAATATTGGGGTAAGGCTCCTTACGCCTACACATTTGTCATAAGCAACTTTAAAACTTCCAGTGCATACATTAAATGTGTTATCAGCAAATTTGTTATTTTTATTTTCTGTATAAATATCTATATTTAAACAAAAAACATAAAATGCTGCAGTTTTTACACTGTCTTGGTTTGTAAATTTACTGCAGTTATCTGTCATTCTAATCCTGCCTGTAAAGATATAATCTTTGTATCTAGATTTGAAAGGGTCCACCATTCACCATAGGTAGTTGCCAAAGCTTATCTATTCTTCCCTAGTACAATGACCTCTGCACAGGTCAGAGCATTGCTAGAAGACTCTCCCATAGAAGTCAATGAGGTTGGGGGGGCGTGGCCGCATGTGGAGCTGAGCGGACGCAAGCCGCGCTAGCTCCGGAGCCTGCAAGCAAATTAAGCTGCCCACAGCAAAGGCAATAACCTCGAAATTAGCCAAAGGACGTGCGAAACCCTCCGGAACCGCATCTTACCAATTACAGGTGTGGTTTGCACTAGGAGGAAGCACCCAGCAAAATAGAGGCGTTCAGCATGGCAGCCGGAGGAATCCAAGATGGCGCCCGCTCTTTACACCACACGGCGTCTGAGGCACCGTCAGATAATACGCTTTCCAACGCACCTCACAATTGCAGGGGGAAGAAGTCCCTCGCATTTATCAAACCCTCCCTCACCAGAAAACCCCTCTCCATCAAAAAAGCAGTAAGCATCAGCAGCTGCCTCTTACCAGCATACACTACAGGATGTAGCAGCCTCTTATAGTGAAGGAATCTCACTCCAGGAGAGGGGCACCTATATAACCCACTCTCCTTCACCCCCAAATGTCAGTGGCCAGTCTGCCCCAGTCACAGAAGCCACTCTAAGGTCCCTACTGCATGAACGGAGACATTCTATTCAAAAAGACATCTCCTCTGCATTCTCTGCCTTACAAAAAGACATCACTCAAATTGGAGAGAGAACATCCCACATTGAGGATAAGATGGAAGAATTTACCAATGCCTACAACCAATTAGTGGACGCTCAAAATGATGTTGAGGATGACATATCAGCATTGAAACTCAAACTAGCGGATCTTGAGGATCGTTCAAGACGCAACAATCTAAGATTCATAGGAATTCCGTAAAACCGTGGAACCTGATGCCATCAAGGACTTCCTTACAGATTACTTTGTCGCACTGGTTCCAAAAGCAGAACAAAGGGATCTGTTAATTGACAGAGTGCACAGGATCCCTAAACCCAAAAGCGCTCTTAGTGCTGCCCCCAGAGATATCCTTGCCAGGCTGCATTTCTACCATTTCAAATTTTAATATTCTCCGACCTCTCCTCAGCAACGCTGAATAGACACAGAGAATTCTCCGCTGCTACAAAAATTCTCAGGGATCACAATATCCCATACAAATGGGGTTACCCGGTGAAACTCCTGGTCTTCAAGAACGGAACAACTCACTCTATCTCTTCACCAGGCGACACCATGAAACTACTCCAGAAATGGTCCCTGGCTACGGTGGATGAAGAAAAGACCTCCTACCCTGGCTAAAGAATGGTCCTGAAAGCCTCATCGAACAGGAAAGGACATTCCCACGTGCCTTAAAGGGATTCTGTCACCAGGTTTCACCCCCTCCAGATAAAAATATGGTTATGTTCAGGGAGCTTTCACGATTCCTAATGTGGTCTTATAAATGTAATCTGTAGGCTCATTTTGCTAAAAAAAACGCTATTACTAACCTGTCATTCAACAAAATAAGGTGCCCAAGGGGATGTAAATGGATCCAAGCTGCCGTTCGTGCCCAGCTCCGCCTTTCCCGACCTCAGCGCCGCCTCATAATCCTGTGTGACGCCTCCGGCTCTCCCTCCCTCCCTCCTCCTTCTGCTCTAACATCTCGCGCGTGCGCACAGGGCTCTGCCTGATGCGCCCGTGCGGACTTCTCCGTTCGGCTTCATAGAGCGAAGTGCGCATGGGCCGGCACTTCGCTCAACCTCTCGATGACCTGCACACTGGCAGAGCCCTGTGCGCACGCGCGAGATGTTAGAGCAGAAGGAGGGAGGGAGGGGGGAGGGAGGGAGAGAGAGCCGGAGGCGTCACACAGGATTATGAGGCGGCGCTGAGGTCAAGAAAGGCGGAGCTGGGCACGAACGGCGGGGGTGCGGGCGGCAGCTTGGATCCATTTACATTCCCTTGGGCACCTTATTTTGTTGAATGACAGGTTAGTAATAGCGATTTTTTTTTTTTTTAGCAAAATGAGCCTACAGATTACATTTATAAGACCACATTAGGAATCGTGAAAGCTCCCTGAACATAACCATATTTTTATCTAGAGGGGGTGAAACCTGGTGACCGAATCCCTTTAAAAAACATATCCTTTTTATAATTCAAGGGTCAGTAGTCTGAGTTATTTGGTTACACTCTTTATTGCAGGTCTCATTGGAGATAATTTACCTGTATTTTCTAATCCCACCTCCATTGTTACCTGGATAAATTGGTATCCAGTTGGTTCTCTTTGAACCGGACTCTGATTTAAATACACTGTTATAGATAAAGTTGTATTGTTCTGTTTAACTATATCTACCTTATCTCCCCTTCTTATTTCTCTTTTTTTTTTAAATCTTTTTACCTTCCTTTTACCTTAACATCACCCGGTTACTCCTAAGTGACAAGTGAGCTCTATATCCTTATATTTTACGGTTGCAGAGCGACTGCGTCACACTTAAGTTGAGGTGCCTGCACTCGTTCTGTAGCATATTGTATTATTTACTTTGCATTACCTTCACTGCCAGAGATGGTTATCAACATTTCCTCAATTAATGCTAATGGGCTAAATAGTCCTTTTAAAAGATCTCTATTTTAGAAAGCAGTTAATGCCCTTAAGTGACGTGATTTGCATTCAGGAAACTCACTTGAATGAATCTGACACTTTTAGACTTAATCATAGAAAATTTGCCAACTTATTTGCATCACCTGCAATGAACAAGAAAAGAGGGGTAATCATTGCTGTTAAGGATTCCCTTTCTTTCCAATTGATTCAGAGCCAGACTGACGACAATGGAAGATATATTATATTAGTTTGTAACATTAACACAATATACACCTTGGTTACCTTGTACGCACCAAACACAAACCAACTCTCATTTATCAGAGAGGTAATAACTACCGCCCTATCCATCAAACAAGGCTCTCTAGTTATATGTGGAGACTTTAATTTGCCTCCATCACCATCTGTTGACAAGTCCAACCACACGAAATCCCAGCCCTCCTCACAGTTTGCACAATATTTACTGGCAGAAGATTTATGACACTTTGGGAGTGTTACACGCATCTGAGCGCGATTACACTTTCTACTCACACCCGCACAAACAGTATTCTAGGATTGATTTAATAATAGTTGACAAATGGACTTTACAAAACATCTCATCCTCCAGCATCGGTTCCATAACATGGTCCGATCATGCATCAATTTCATGCCTAATCTCAGAATGATTCAACCAACCCACATACGTTCCCTGGCGAGCCAACTATTACCATTTATCTTTACCTTCCACGCAATCCCAAATCAATGAAGCCCTTACAGAATAGTTCAAGTACAACTGTACTCCAGAAGTACCACCCACTACAACTTGGTGCGCACACAAGGCCACCTTATCAGTATTTCATCCTTTTTTTTTTTTTTTAAAAAGACGCACCCGTACAGAACAACTATGTTCATCTATTACCAATTTAGAAACTATAGACAAAATACACCCCTCCATACTATAAAAAACCAACTTAAAGATCTACGTTACGAACTATACCAGCTTTATCAAAATAACTTTGAACATAACCTAAGGAAATCAAAGGCGATATATTACTCACAAGGAAATAGTGAGTACGATACTAGCCAACAAAATTAAAACTGCACTGAACAGGAAAAAACTACTGTTTATTTATAACTCCCGCAAAGAAAAAATCATTAACTCTCAAGAAATCTCCAGCACATTTGCTGAATATTATTTCAATTTATATAACCTCAAAGACCACAAACTAGTACCCCAACCAACTCCAGATTTTATATAAAAAAAAAAAATCCTATCTGATATCTTACTGCCCAAACTGTCCCCAGAGCATCTTGTGCAAATCATTAAGAAAATTGAACTTGCAGAAATATTGCACATTATCAAGTCAACTAAAATCAATAAATCTCCCGGCCCAAACTGATTAACCAAGGAAAATTTTAAAAACCTTTGGAAAAACTTTATCTCCCTATCTTCTATCCACATTCTCCCACATAATGACTACCCGGAATATACCACCTGAAATAATCCAGGCAACTATAGTCGCTCTTCCTAAACCAGGAAAATCTCCTTAACATCCAGAAAACTTCTGACCTATTTCTCTCCTGAACTCAGACCTAAAAATGTATTCTAACTATTGGCCAAAAGATTGTCCTCCTTGATTCCATACCTGGTCCACCATGACCAAGTGGGATTTGTCAAATTGAGACAAACACTAGACGGTACCAGACGCACATTAGATCTTATTTATGTAGCAAAAGCAAATCGAGCGCTTTCTCTGCTCCTGTCTTTGGATGCAGAGAAGGCGTTTGATCGAGTGCATTGGGGGTACTTGGAGGCAGTACTGTCAAAATATGGAATACAGGGACAATTTGCCAAATCTATAGGCACGCTCTGCTCTAAACCTTCAGCTAAAGTCCTTATAAATGGAATGTTGTTCAACCAATTCCAAATTTATAATGGAACAAGACAGGGATTCCCCTGTTATCTTCACACTAATAATTGAACCCTTAGAGGAAAGTATAAGAGCTCAGCCACAGATTACAGGAATTAAAATCTGAGAAAAAAAATCACAAAATTTGATTTGCCAATGATATTATATTGGCACTAACCAACCCAACAGTGTCTCTACCCAGTGTGATGCAAATTTTAAAGTCTTTTAGTTCAGTTTCTTATTATAGCTTGAATGTTGCCAAATGCCAGGTCCTTAACCTTGGCCTGAAAGATTCAGACCTTACTACAGTGAAAGCCAACTTCCCCTTTAAATGGAACTCCGAACATATCACATACTTAGGAATCAAACTAACCTCATCAACCGCCAACCTTCTACCAGTAAACCTAAAATATCTAAAGGAAAAAATTAAAAATGACCTAAATAAAGGAAGGGAAGGATCTCAGCCCTAAAAATGTTTATTATCCCACAAATCCTTTATCTTTTCTGTAACCTGCCAATACCTATCCCCATAAAACATCTAAAAGAAATCCAAAGATCACTTCTTAAGTACATATGGTAGGACAAAAATCCGAGAGTCAAAGCAGGTATACCTTATTTGCCTATTCCAAAAGGGGGGTTAGGATGTCCATCCATTATTAGATACTATAGAGCTTGCATTTTTGAACAATTGAGATTTACATGGTTAAATCATCCCAACAAACTCTGGATCTCTATTGAGAACTATACTGTATAATGGGTGTGAATGACCCTCAGGTATTTTTCTATTTTAGATCCCTACAGAACAGCCCCCGTGCTCTTGAAATCCCACCTACTATTCAAGCTGCACTTGAAATTTGGATCCTAATGTCAACCAAATTGAATCTTATCAACATCTCCCTTTCTGAAATCCCTTTGGTGGTTGTGGGGTAATGTACCTAGACCTGAACATTTATAATTGGATTGACTTGGGAATCAAAAGATTGGGAGACTTTTTTACCAATTATACTTTAAGTTCCTTTACGGACTTATGCCTGAGATTTGAAATTCCTCATACGGAATTCTTTACTTACAAATCAGGCACTTCTTGCCTGGGATGAGTTTTCCCGTAACCGCTGACACTTCCCAACTGATGAAAGTGTTAGGAAACCCATTGACTAATCTTAAAGCCCTATCTCTCGGTTATCATTTTATGAGAGATTTTGGACTCCCCATTGACTCCATTACTTAGTAAATGGGAATCGGCATTAAACTTTGCATTCTCTATCATGTGTGCCTCCTCTAAATGTATTAACCATCTGGAAAACTCCTGGAAAATTCTCTACAGATGGTATTGTACTCCTCATAGATTATCTAAAATGTACCCCTCATCTTCCCAGGTCTGCTGGAGATGTTCATCGGCAGAAGCGGATATGGAGCTCATATAGTGGGAATGCAGGAAAATTAAACCCTTTTGGAGCTCAATTAATAAAATTTTTACACAAATATGCAATATTCCAATTTCACTATCGATAGCCCAAGGCTTGCTCTCTATTAATTTAGATTCTTTCCCAGACTCTTCCCGAACAATTATTCTTCATATGATTATAGCAACCGGAAGGAAAATTGCTCACTATTGGAAAAAGCCAAACCCTCCTCCGTTAATGGAAATAGTCAACTCTGTATCTATATGAGATGATTAACGCTTCAGTCTGTAACAGACTAGCCAAGTTCAGGGTTATATGGCATAATTGGCTTCACTCCCAATTCAACAAAGTCTCACTAGCTTTATGATGTAAAGTCGAACATACTACTCCTTGTCACCTTTCCTTTTTATTTATACCTCCCTCCCCCCCCCCCCCTGATATTACTTACCGTATTATAGTATATTGTTATGTTTCCTTTCCCTGTTTCCTTGTTTCCCTATGTTTATGGGACTATAAGGATCATGCAAGACCAAATTAATGTTTGAAAATAAGCTACACAACGCATATTCTTGTATGTACGGTAATATCTTTTATTATTGAAAACCATAAAACATGTTAAAAAAATAAAATAAAAATCAATGAGGTCCCCTCCTGACCATGGGGCTGCCATAACGCAATCATCTTAATGCTTTCTAAGCAAGATGGCAGCCCCCATAATCATGTGCAGGAAATAGAATAAATCTGCAATCAGTAAAAAAAATATTGAAAAAAAAAATGTCGCTATCTGGTTTTAACTGGCAGAAAAACATTTTTGGTGATACTTCCTTTAAATCTATTGACCTTCTTAGGACAACATCTCGGGGTTCTTTTTTTATGTTCCGAAATTGCAAAGCAGACACATCTACTACATCTAGAGGAATCCCTTAAAAAATGTTTTCAGTGCCGTATGTTTTGTTTAACATGGCACCTAATAGATAAACCCATACCTCCAAGTTATTCCACTGGGAAAGCCTTTCTACAAAAACCTTGGACAGACACTGCAGAATTCAGCAACCCCCTGAAGAGCCTGTATAGAGAATAGGAGTGGTAGGGACCATGATCAAGTGTTGTCACAGTGTACTACCTCAGACCGTTGCTCTCTGGGTATTGGTGGAGAGAAAATATAGTACTAAGGAGGCCAGAGTTAAAGGGAACCTGTCACCAGGATTTTGTGTATAGAGCTGAGCACATGGGTTGCTAGATGGCCGCTAGCACATCCGCAATACCCAGTCCCCATAGCTCTGTGTGCTTTTATTGTGTAAAAAAAAACAAAAAAACGATTTGATACCTATGCAAATTAACCTGAGATGAGTCCTGTCCCTGACTCATCTCACATACAGGTCTCATCTCAGGTTAATTTGCATATGTATCAAATAGTTCTTTTTACACAATAAAAGCACACATAGCTATGGGGACTGGATATTGTGGATGTGCTAGCGGCCATCTAGCAATCCATATGCTCAGCTCTATACACAAAATCCAGGTGACAGGTTCCCTTTAAATGTAACATAGTGCAACGTAGAACTTCCAATTACATTCAATAGCAGCAATTTCCAAGTGCAATTCTCTCTGGCCACCAGCAAGGAATCTGTAGGCAGGTTGGATGGCTGCAGTTAAGCACTGAGGTTGTATTGGCCTTGTAAATTTCTGGGTGATGGTTGTCTTGGTCCCCTCACCTTACAGCAGTGTCTGTAGATGCTGATGTAGCCACTCACTCTACTGTCTTTATGCTCAAGTATTTACGAGTAGCTGTCAATAGAGATTAGGTAACTGGAGCAGGAGCTTTGAAGGTTGCTTCCTCTCCTCTGTGTTCACACAGGAAGTCCCCCTCTTTGCAGGGAGCAGGTCCGGCCCACTCCTACCAAAAGGGGAGGAACAAGGTGGTTGACGGTGACCTTGTTTCTGACCACCTTTGCCAACCATTCTTTGCTTGTAACTACGGCCAGAAGCAAACAATAAAATACATAATGGTTTGTTGGTCCAGATACAGGCTAGATTACAGTACAGACATTAGCAAAAGGGATGATGTATTTAATTTTTTTTTTAACTGTGCTCATTATGTGAAAATACACACATAAAAAAGAATAAACATACAGGTCTCATTCTATAAATTGGATTTGTTCTGGCTTTGTGTTAATCACTTTGGAAATATTCTGTAATTGTAGAAAAAAATGTATTTTGCAGAATCCTTACAGGGTACTATGGTCATACAGAAAGGCAGTGCTTGTATAGGGTTAACAGAAGCTGTAGTCTTGCTGACCCCTCAAAAAGGGCAGACTATAGAGACAACATGGGAATTAACAAGTCCTTTTGTGATGAATATTACATGAATAGTCTGTCCTTAAATATCATCCTTTCCTGTAATACAATCTCGGTTGGTTTGGACTATTATTGTGCGCACAGTGAGCAGCAAAGTGCCTGCTATGATAATGTACTGACTATAATTCCCGTTTCTGGTCCTATTATTAAAAAATAACTTTTATTTGCCTTTTAATAAACTATATTCCAACACAAAAAACACACACTTTTAAAAGATATATGGAGGACCTGGACCTGTGGGCTCCGTATCTATATCCTCTAAGAGGATTATTATATTATTCAAAGGACTTGCTCTTTCCCACATATATATCGCACATAGGCTGCTAGTGTTTAGCCCGTGTAATTGCGCTTGGGTATCTATAGGTGTCGCCTATTGCCAGGTCATTGACCCGTCATGCCGCAATTGCTGATTGTTATGTTTTAGGCTTAACCTATATGATATGTCCTACACTGCCTATTTTCAGGCTACTTGTCATGTTTGCACTCTGGCCCTCAGGGGGATGCGGCGTCTGCAGATCTCCATGTCGTTCTGTTCTTTCCATTAATGTGCATATATAGATGCTGATATTCCTATCCTATTAGATTTCACTACTCTCGTGCCCCTATCATATTTCCAATCTTTATAGGGCTGTATTTCTACCTATATCACCTCATTTATATGCATGTTACTATACACTGTAATATTAGTATTTTTTCCTATAGCCCAGCACTAGTCCAAATCCACCAGACCACCAGGATGAAGGTTCCTTCCGACGACCAACCATATCCCACACAATGAATCCCCCGGGAACACCGAACCGCACATAGGCAGACTCCCAACCACTCAGGTCAGTAATATAATATGTTCATATTTTTTGTTTTGTTATTATGGAGACTTTTATTCCCTTTTTCTTTTATTTATTCATGGTTTTTAAGATACGTCTCTCGGATTCACCTTTTGAATATGTTATGGCCTGTATTTTTTCTGATCAAACCTTTGGTCTAATCCTTTTAATCTGTTTATTGTAGTCATTTCCTACAATCTTTCTTTATATCTAAAGAGAGAGATATGTAGAGGGTATTTTTACCATATAGGTCTATGACCTTTCTACCATTTATTTATTTATTTAGTTTATTCCCACATTAAGGTGTCATATGAATGCTGCATATGTGAAGCCCTCATTCAGGCCCACTGGACTCATTGTATTGAGTTGTTGAATCCATCTGGCTTCATTCTGTAATAGTTTTTTGTCAAGATTGCCTCCCCTAGGGCCCATGGTTACTTTCTCTATGCCCCAGAAACGTAATACTGATTTATTATTCCCATGTACATATTTTATATGTCTTGCAATGGGTGTATCTTTCTCTGTTTCTATTGAGCTTAGATGACCTGATATCCGCCGCCTCAATTCCTGAGTGGTTTTGCCCACATATAGTCTGGGACACGGACATGATGCTATATACACCACTCCTTGGGTTTTGCATGTAATCAGTTGTCTGATTTCATACACCCTTTTGTCGGCTGGATTAATAAATTTTTCAATTCGTAGGATATATTTGCAAAAGGTGCAATCTCCACACGGTGATGACCCTTGATACTTCTCTCTATTTTGAATACTACCTGTTCCTTTTTGCTTTAGGTAGCTGTGCACCGATTGATCCTTTAGGTTGGACCCTCTTCTGTATGTTACGCTTGGATTGCTGGTAAGTACTGGTCTTAGATCACTGTCTGATTGTATTATATACCAATATTTCTTTAGGATATTCTGTATCTCTTTATTATATCCATCAAAGGTGCCTATACATCGGATGATGTCATTCCTTTTTTGGGGGGAGGGTTTTAAGAGGTCTTCTCTGTTTACAGTCCTGGCTCTATTATAAGCTTTTTTTAGGGGGGCAGATGGATATCCCCTCCTTTTGAACCTCTCATAGAGATGTTCACTTTCCCTCTCAAAGGTCCCCTCATCAGAGCAATTCCTACGGGCCCTTAAATATTGGCCCGTAGGTATTCCTCTCCTGAGGGGCTCTGGATGCCAGCTAGTCCAATGTAAGTAACTATTGGTCGAAGTTGGCTTCCTGTACACTTCTGTATTAAGACGTCCATTCTCCAAAATTTTGATTTTTAGATCGAGGAAGACTATCTCCTTTTCCTGTGTTTCGTATGTGTATCTCATCCCTATATTATTAGTGTTTAGTATTTGAGTGAATTCTTTAAACAGTGATTGTTTACAATCACTGTAAACAGAGAAGACCTCTTAAAACCCTCCCCCCCAAAAAAGGAATGACATCATCCGATGTATAGGCACCTTTGATGGATATAATAAAGAGATACAGAATATCCTAAAGAAATATTGGTATATAATACAATCAGACAATGATCTAAGACCAGTACTTACCAGCAATCCAAGCGTAACATACAGAAGAGGGTCCAACCTAAAGGATCAATCGGTGCACAGCTACCTAAAGCAAAAAGGAACAGGTAGTATTCAAAATAGAGAGAAGTATCAAGGGTCATCACCGTGTGGAGATTGCACCTTTTGCAAATATATCCTACGAATTGAAAAATTTATTAATCCAGCCGACAAAAGGGTGTATGAAATCAGACAACTGATTACATGCAAAACCCAAGGAGTGGTGTATATAGCATCATGTCCGTGTCCCAGACTATATGTGGGCAAAACCACTCAGGAATTGAGGCGGCGGATATCAGGTCATCTAAGCTCAATAGAAACAGAGAAAGATACACCCATTGCAAGACATATAAAATATGTACATGGGAATAATAAATCAGTATTACGTTTCTGGGGCATAGAGAAAGTAACCATGGGCCCTAGGGGAGGCAATCTTGACAAAAAACTATTACAGAATGAAGCCAGATGGATTCAACAACTCAATACAATGAGTCCAGTGGGCCTGAATGAGGGCTTCACATATGCAGCATTCATATGACACCTTAATGTGGGAATAAACTAAATAAATAAATAAATAAATGGTAGAAAGGTCATAGACCTATATGGTAAAAATACCCTCTACATATCTCTCTCTTTAGATATAAAGAAAGATTGTAGGAAATTACTACAATAAACAGATTAAAAGGATTAGACCAAAGGTTTGATCAGAAAAAATACAGGCCATAACATATTCAAAAGGTGAATCCGAGAGACGTATCTTAAAAACCATGAATAAATAAAAGAAAAAGGGAATAAAAGTCTCCATAATAACAAAACAAAAAATATGAACATATTATATTACTGACCTGAGTGGTTGGGAGTCTGCCTATGTGCGGTTCGGTGTTCCCGGGGGATTCATTGTGTGGGATATGGTTGGTCGTCGGGAGGAACCTTCATCCTGGTGGATTTGGACTAGTGCTGGGCTATAGGAAAAAATACTAATATTACAGTGTATAGTAACATGCATATAAATGAGGTGATATAGGTAGAAATACAGCCCTATAAAGATTGGAAATATGATAGGGGCACGAGAGTAGTGAAATCTAATAGGATAGGAATATCAGCATCTATATATGCACATTAATGGAAAGAACAGAACGACATGGTTAAGTTCGGATACCCCCTGGATGGGGGTGAAATAAGTACCAAGAACAAGCCTATCTCCCAGCACATGAGTACAAACTCACCAGAGGTAAATGCATCTTAATACCCCAGGCGCAAGCACAGAGGACAAGGAGAAAAGTCATTCCAAGTCCCGGAGTGTACGAACCTAAATCAATGTCCCGACGCATGCGCATAAGCTCACAGAGTAAAAATCAACAAACACCGGACGCAGGCGCAGAAGAGAGGGGAGACAAGGAAATCCAAGTCCCAGAGCATGCGCATATGAGCTGGAACTCTAGCTGACAATATATCTATGTTGCTACGCATGCGCATAACCCACAGCAAGACAGAAATTTTCAAACACCGGACGCATGCGTGGAATATATTCTGGAAATTAGTCTATGTCGCCACGCATGCGCACAAACTCATAGTAATGGGAGAAAATGTTAAAGATCGGACGCATGCGCAGAATACGTGTTAAAAATTAGTCTATGTTGGCACGCACGCGCATACTATTCACAGCGGCGGGAGATAATGTTCAAACATCGGACGCATGCGCAGATGATACCTTGTCTTACTCAGAAGTAATATGTGATTGGCCACAATAGACATCAGTCAACACGAAGCCGCTATGCGATAGGCGATTTTCAAGTGTGATCCACCCTACTGATATAAAGAGGTGGAATTAGCAAACACTCGTGTTGATAGTAGCTCCATTCCCCTGAAGACGCCGCTGATGCGGTGAAACATGTTGGGGGAGCTGTGTCTTTAGCAATTTTAATTAATGGTAGGGCTGAGAATGGATAGGGAAAGGCGATCTGCAGACGCCGCATCCCCCTGAGGGCCAGAGTGCAAACATGACAAGTAGCCTGAAAATAGGCAGTGTAGGACATATCATATAGGTTAAGCCTAAAACATAACAATCAGCAATTGCGGCATGACGGGTCAATGACCTGGCAATAGGCGACACCTATAGATACCCAAGCGCAATTACACGGGCTAAACACTAGCAGCCTATGTGCGATATATATGTGGGAAAGAGCAAGTCCTTTGAATAATATAATAATCCTCTTAGAGGATATAGATACGGAGCCCACAGGTCCAGGTCCTCCATATATCTTTTAAAAGTGTGTGTTTTTTCTGTGTTGGAATATAGTTTATTAAAAGGCAAATAAAAGTTATTTTTTAATAATAGGACCAGAAACGGGAATTGAATTAATTTCCTGGGTTAGTGGATCATTTGGTAATATATGCTATGATAATGAGCACTGTAGCTGATTTAGTTAAGAAGCTTAAAATTGTATGTATGATGCAGTAATGTGTGTAACGTAACGCTATACAAAGCCGAGGCCTAGACCACCCAGTCTATTTTTTGTTGTGTCTTAGTAATAATTGCCAGAGCATCTAATGTACAACTAAAATAATATATACTGTGTTTTACCCAAGATATAATAGCAGATTATTAAGACTAGCGCACACACCTTCAGGTTGTGCTAAAGACTGAAAATAAAAAAATCCACATGTGCTATGAGCAGGCGTACATTTACATTTGCACCATTTTTTGTCTTTCGTCTTGATTAATTAGTCTAATGTCCTTGACCATACCTTCTCCCTACTCAACCCTGTCTATTTTTCTTGACACTTGAAAAGTGGCAAGAAGGGCAAAAAGTTGCAAATATGGCGTGCTCCAAAATGTGCTCATTTACATTACAAACGTCGTCATGAAGTTTTTTGTAAATTTCCTTCCCCAGATGTTTTTTTTATCTGATTTTTATTGATTTATCTATATACTGTATGTGTGTATATATATATATTTATTTATTTTTGTTTTAAGAAAACATGTACAAAACAAGTGCACTTCAGAACAAGATACAAGTTATTCGGATTCAAAAATACATTGTGTAGACAATTCAATCATAATTAGTCAAAGAATAAATCGTGAGTGCAATCCCACAACAAAAAATCCCTCCCCCCGATACAGAAAACAGAAGTCTTCAGCCAATTTAACCCGTACATAGATGGCAGCAGGTAGAATAGCATACATTTATTTGTCAGTTAATGAGAAAACACAGGTGGTGGCACCCCCAAGGGGCAGCGGCAGCTTCCATCAATAGCCTGCACTCACCAAACAGATTAAGCTATGTTATCCCATAATACGTACTATGCCTCTATTAAGAGCCAGCCAAGGACTACATACTCCGGATCTGTCTATTCATATACTCCAAATATTCAAATTTTGAAAGGCAATTTCGTTTGAGATATACCCCCCTTTCCAATCAAATCACTACATTCGGCCTAGCAGTAAACTCTTCTATAACTGGAGGAAGTGACTGAATGCATTTCGCTGCCAGTGTTTTACGTGCCTGGTATAGCATTCTATTAATACCTATAATAATAGGCGGCTGTAAGCTGTCCGCATCAAAGATACCAAGCAGACACATTTTAGGATCAGGGGAAGAGTTTGCGCTGTATGTTTTATTTATTAGTTGTACAACGTCATGGCAGTATACTTTCAGGTTATCACCGCTCCACAACATGTGAAATAAGTCAGCCCCCGCCACACTGCGGACAGCAGGAGTCAGTTCTATATCCAATTTTAAAGAGAAATACCGGGGTTTTATGTACTCTAAACAGCTGCGATAGCCTAGCTGCTGCACTAAGGGATAAATTTGGGGTTAATGCAAGCGTGTCTTCCCACTGGGTGTCAGCAATTGTTCCCACATCCTTTTCCCATTTTGCTTTAATCTGAGTCAGGAATTTCTTAAAGTAGTCCACATGCAATGAAAAATCGACTTTTGAGATGGCTCCTTTTACAGACCCTGTTGCCACCACAGCATCAAGCGTCTGATTAGTCGTGTACTGTAATGAGGAAAGCCTGGATTGCGCATCCAATGCGTGCCTCAGCTGCAAGTATATATAGAAATGTGTGGAGGGGAGGCCAAACTCAGAACACAGCTGCTGGAACTGCTTTAGAAGTCCCTGGGAGTATAACTGGCCAATATTCCAAATTCCATTCCGTCCCCATTGGTAATTCAGGTAAAAGAGGATTATTCCAGATGGGAGAGATATTTAACAGTCTTGGAATACCCAAGGTCTCTCTAGCCTTAGTCCACACCCTCCTCATAAGCCCCAGAATTGGAGCAGATTTAAACCTAGGGTCTACATCCCCCTCCAAGACTGCTAGTGGCGAATAACAACCAGACGCCCATGCAACTAGCCTACCTCCTTTCCCCCCGCCCACCGCCATATTCCATCCCTTAAAGTGTTGCAGCTGAGCTGAAGGGAAGTATAGTAAGGGGTTAGGCAGCGCCAAACCACCCGCATCCTTGACCCTATGTAGAGTTTCATATTTAATTCTACTTCTCTTATCCTTCCACAACCGGAACCAAAATATTTGCTGTGTTTTGTAACAAATAATGCCTAGGGATCCATACTGGAGAGTTATGGAGCACCCCCCCCCCATCCCCAGATAGTTTTAATAGACCCATAAAGTATCAAAATGGGAAGAGTGGAAATCGCCAACTGAAAGCATGTATTTAAAGGGGTTGTGTCACTTCAGCAAATAGCATTTATCATGTACAGAAAGTTAATACCAGGAACTTACTAATGTATTGTGATTCTAAATATTGCCTCCTTTGCTGGCCAGATTAATTTTTCCATTACATTCTACACTGTTCGTGTCCAGGGGTAACGTCCACCTCCAGTCCAGGTCATGCTAGCACTCTATAGGAAAAAGCACCGGCCTCTCTGGTGGCCAGGACTGCGGAAGCGCACATACACACATGCACAGCATCTCCTATCCACGACATATCTGCACTGCAGTGGGGGTCGTCACCAGCCATGGGTATTTAGCATACTAGAAGAGAGAACCCTTTTATGCAACTCTGTCATTAATGCCCAATTAGTAGCTGTTTTCTTCCTCTTTGTTTCAGTAATTATGGGGGTCTTAGCATTTCAACACTAACATTTATGGGCATACCCCTTAAATTCAGTTTTAAAGGAGTTCTCCGGGACCAACATGTAGGGCAGGTTATCGATATGAGTTTGTTGGGCATCCAACACCTGGCACCCCCACTAACCAGCTGTTAGTGGAAACGGCCAGGTCCAGAGTACCACAGCTCCGTACACTGTGTTGTGGCCATTCTTAGTTACTGTAGCTGATGGCATTATTCATGTGAATGGAAGCTGATCTGCAGTACCTGAGACTGACACTAGACGGTGTTTGGAGCTGTGGTGTTCCTGCTCCTACACTGTTTATTTCTGGAACCTGCGGCTGCCACCAACAATCTCAGATACATGACCTGTCCTATGGATAACTCATCAGTATGCTAGTTCCTGAAACCCCTTTAACCCGTAGGATACCAGCACCGTACATGTACAGTGCTGGAAACTGGGACAGAAATCCCAGCGCCTTAAAGCTACAGCACTCTGGGCGGGCGCAAGAGCTGCACCTGCCCAATCAGCTGCAGGGGTCCGGCAGTCACTGATGGCCGGACCCCTGCTGTGAAAACACTGATGCCGACGCATTAACCCTTGCACTGCCACGGGCAGCGCTGACCTCAGCACGTGCGGTATCCTGCCGGGTGTGGGATGTCCATCGGGTCCCTGTGCTGCTGTGACCGGGACCCAATGGCAGGGACGCCAGCCCGATGCCTTCCTTAAGCATCGTGGCTGCTTTCCGTGAGAGCCTGTGAGATTCAGCCCCCTGGAATCTCACAGGCAGGAAGCTGTAAGTGTATTACAGTGAGTAATACACTTACAGAAGTATTGTAATGCATTTTAAAAGGGATCAGACCCCCAAAAGTTAAGTCCTAGAGTAGGACAAAAATAAAGTGGAAAAAAAGTAAAAAAAAAAATTGTTTTACAGAAAAATAAGTTTCAAGTAAAAAAAAAGCGTTCTTTTCCCAAAATAAAGTAAAAAAAAAAATTGTAAAAATTTGGGAAAAAAAGAAAAGTACACATATTGGGTATCGCCGCGTCCGTATCGAACGGCTCTATAAATATATCACTTGATCCACCCCATCAGGTAAACACCATAAAAAAATATTAATAGTGTAAAAAAAGCCATTTTCTAATCACCTTGCCTCACAAAAAGTTTAATACCAAGTGATCAAAAAGTCTTATGTACCCCAAAATGGTACTAATCAAACCGTAATCTCCTCCTGCAAAAATGAGCCCCTACCTAAGACAATCGCCCAAAAAATAAAGAAATAGCGCGCTCAGAAAATGGCAAAACAAAAACAAAATTTTATTCTGTTCAAAAATGATTTCACTGTGTAAAGCTTAACAAAAATAAAAATGATAGACCTAACAACCTGCTCTATAAAAATATCACATTCTATGCCCCCTCAGATGAATGCTGTAAAAAAAAAAAAAACTGCCATTATTTTTAACTTGCCTCACAAAAATTTTATACCAAGCGATCATAGTCTTATGTACCACAAAATGAAAAAAATAAAAACCAATGGCACCCATAAACCTATCCATCAAAATCTCTGCTGCAAAAGCCATATTGTGCTTCTTCCCTTTTGAGTCCTGCCATGTGCCCCCAGAAGCAGTTTACCACCACATATGGGGTGTTGCCGTGTTCAGGAGAAAATGGGTAACAAATTATGAGATGCTTTTTCTCCTGTTACCCCTTGTGAAAATGAAAAATTTAGGGCTAAAGCAACATTTTATTGGCTGTAAAAATTATAAGTTTCATTTCTTCCAAGTGTTTCCATATTCTGTAATTCGCTTGGGGGGGGGGGGGGGGGTCAAAGTGCTTAGTACCCCCTTTAATATATTCTTTAAGGGGTGTAGTTTCCAAAACTGGGTCACTTTTTGAGGGTTTCCACTGTAGGGGTACGTCAGGTTCTCTTTAAATACAAGATGGTGTCTAAAAACCATTTTAGCGATATCTGCCTTTAAAATCCATATGGCGCTCCTTTCAGTCTAACCACTGCCACGTGCCCATAGAGCAGTTAACCCCCACATATGGGGTATTTCTGTAAACTGCAGAATCAGAGTAATATATATTGAGGTTTATTTTGCTGTTAACCCTTGCTGTGTTGCAAGAAAAAATGAACATAAAAAATTACCAAAGAAAGGGAAATTTAGAAATTTCACCTCCATTTTCCTTTAATTCTTGTGGAACACCTCAAGGGTTAACAAAGTTTGTAACATCAGTTTTGAATAATTTAAGGGGTGTAGTTTCTAAATGGGGTCATTTATGGGTGGTTTCCATTACGTAAAAAAATATTTACAAAATGATGCCAACATAAAGCATACATATGGGGAATGTTGATTGATGACCATTTTATTAGGCATTACTATCTGTCAGATTTGCAAAAATCGGCCTGGACTTTGTGAAAAGTGGCCCGGTACTGAAAGGGTTAAAGGCGTTATCCGGAAATTTATATTCATGACCTATTCTCTGGATAGGTCATCAATATGAGATTGACCCCAACACCCGGGACCCCCTCCAATCAGCTGTTAGAAGATGCCGGCGCTCCATGTACGTCGCGGTCTCTTCCTAGGCCATGTGATGTCACTATACGTTGTTCACATGGCCTAGTTGCAGCTCTGCTCATTTCAAGTCAATGAGGCTGAGCTGCAATACCAAGCACAGCCACTATACAATGTACGGCACTGTGCTTGGAAAGCTGCCGGGGGAAAGCTACCAGAGCTCCTGTGAGCAGGGCGGCTCACTGAAACAGCTGATTGACGTGGGTGCTGGGACTTGGACCCCTGCTGATGTGATATTCTGAGTATAGGTCGTTATCAATTCATGGAAAACCCCTTTTATAGGGTTTATATATGCAAATATTGGCACATTTCCTACATGTTATCATGTGTCTGTATATCAGGCAACAGGAAAATTTCCATACCCTGTAAATGATCTTCTCTGTCATTTCTTCTGTGTATATCTTTTTTTTTTATATGTATTTTTTAGCTGTTTACAATAGAAGTAATGACTATTCTAGCATCCAAATTATTTTGTGTTTTTCCTTCAGTTGGCTACATTTTAGACCTATTGCCGTCAAATGTAAAAGTGCTTCTCATGCCGTGGAACAGTACACCTCAAACTTTTATTTTATTTTATTTTTTGTCTCAGAGGAACACTAAACAAAAATTCCAGCAGTTCCTCCATTTATCTCCTTCTCTTAGTTGAGTCTAATTATTCTCGTGGTACAATTAAAACGGAGTAATATGTGTGTAGTTATAGATATGCAATATACCGTATCTCTCATAATCCTATCTGTAAAAGAACTGGCTGGAGCAGCAGCCTCCTCCCTTAGGGCTCATTCAGACGGCCGTATGCTGTCCGCAAAAATACTGAATGCTATCCGTTTTTTTGCGGATCCGCAAAAAAAATGAAACATGTCCTATATTTGTCCGTGAAAATCAGGACATGGCCCCATTGAAGTCTATGGGTCCGCAAAAAATACTGAATGCTATCCGTTTTTTTGCAGATCCGTTTTTTTGCGGATCCGCAAAAAAACGGATAGCATTCAGTATTTTTGCGGACAGCATACGGCCGTCTGAATGAGCCCTTACACAGATCTTTAGGCCTGCCTCCTTGACTAAGGCCCACCCCCTCAGCCATTCACCAACTGGACGTCAGTTCCTGCAGGATTTCTACAAGTCTGTTTCCGGATTATGCAGAAAATCCTGCAGAATGATAGACGCTGGTGCTAGTTCATCCTCTGTATACAGTTATCATTTATTCTTAGGTTTAGTTTACTTTTTAGAGCTACAAACATGTTTATACATATTTTTAATAATGGTGCTGATGGTGGTACGTATTTTCTTATTCCCATCAGCTTTGCTAGAGGTATGTTCTCTCTTCTCAATCCATGACATTTTTGTACATTTTCTTACCTTTTTTCAGTTCTTCAGTTTCATTTGTATGATTGCTTCCAAAAAACTTTCTATGTAACTAAAGTGAAAAAAAAAAAAAGAGCGCAACATAGAATTATACCTGTGTGGTGATGAGTGATGAGCCACCAACTTTAATTGGCATAGGCCAGTGATGGCGAACCTTTCACAGACTGAGTGCCCAAAATGCAACCCAAAAGCCACATATTTATCGCAAAGTGCCAACACAGTAATTTACCCTGATTACTACTGTCCAATATAGTATATATTCCATGTGCTTTATTATTTAGCTATAATAGCCTGCCTACATTCAGTGCGCTGCCTGTGCTGTTCTTTGCACGTCCCGCGCTGATGAATGGCAGGTCTAAGGCATATTGGTACATATTAGACTTTTTCCAGGGTGCGGGTGCCCACAGAGAGGGCTCTGAGTGCCGCCTCTGGCACCCGTGCCATAGGTTCGCCACCACTGGCATAGGCAGTAGATGTAAAGCACAAGTCGACTTGTGGGCTGCTGGAACTTGAGGATCAACCTCGAGGCAGTGGCGCTGTAGGCGTGGGCATTCGATTAGGTTGTAATGGGGAAAAAGTCCTAATCCAGCGCTTTGCAAAGTATGCTTCCGTTATTTAACATAGGGAAGGAGACCTGCCCCTTCTATAGATTGAGGGACGTCCTTGAAGCTCCTCATTTGGACTGTTATCTGTATTCTGACATTGTTTATATAATTGAAGCATACTTTAAAACGCCCTTGACTAGGATCTTTTTTTCCGTGGCATTAAAAAACTTTTGATGGCCACTTTAAAAATCAAAATACATTTTTCTGTTGCTACAGTGTTGTAAAATGGATGCTATTTAAAACCTTTTTCTTTTTTACTTGAATTTTAAAATTAGGAAACCAGAACTAGTAGAAGTGATTTTGGGAGCCATATGAGAGAGGCCACAATTTTCATGATGTGTATTCCATTACTATGTGTTGCATTCTTTTCTGTGAAGTTGTATGTTCGAGTCCACATTGTGTTTTTTCCATTAATTCAGTTTTTAATTTACTTTGCTATGTGTAGTTGGTGCTGTGACTTGTTTGTGCTCATCTCTGTCCTGTAGGCAACTTGCCACTCCCTACTGAATAAAGCTACCGCTAAAGAAAAAAAGGAAAACAAAAAATCAGTAAGTCTGGAGAACTTTCTATCAGCCATTTTCTCCCCGAATACACAAAAATTGACCATTTGGAACTAGAAAGAAACCTGAACGATCCTTTTTATGTTCTATATTTTCCGCTATTAAAAACATCTTCACTCCAGCCTCCAGTTCTTCACTGTCAAAATCATTCTACTAATTCTGGCACAGAATAGCTTTCATTTCGATTAACACACTGAAATTCTATAGTGTTTTGCGCCTTCTGTGTGAGCGTTTGACATGAGAAATGTATTATCTTTTTTTTTTTAAATGTCAGCTTATTTGCTTAAGGAGCATTGGTCTTAAGTAATGGGGATGGTGTGCACGGTCTCTAGACTTGAGGGGACTGCTGCTTTCTAGATGCTTGGGACTCGAAGCTTGTTCTTTCTGAAATGTGACTTTTTTTTCTTTTTTTTTTTTTTTTTGAAAAAAAAAGGCTTATAAAGTGTTTTGAGATTTCCAGTTTGATTTGATCCTTTAGATTTTACAGGTTTTTTTTCTGCACTCTTGTAAAGGTAAGTAGTTTGTATGTACAGCATTTGAAAAAAAATTATTCAAAGCTAATTTGGATAGCGACGATTCTGTGAGATAATCCATGTAATGTAGCTTGCATAAATGCTGTGTATGAAAGAAATTGCTTCAGTGGGTTGACCAACCCTTTAGGATTGATTGACCAGGGTGTGACACCCAACACTCCCTGAGGATCAGGTGTTTTGCATCAGCTCCAGAGCTACACAGCTCCATCCATTGTGTAGTGGACAGAACTGGTTACTGCAGTGCTGCTCTTATTCGCTTCAGTGCACAACATACGAAGCTGTGTAGTTCTGGCGCAGGATGGCCTTTTATGAGAATAGGCCATCAGTTGTAAAGTGTAGAGCAGACATCTCAAACTCGCGGCCCTCCAGCTGTTGTAAAACTACAACTCCCACAATGCCCTGCTGTAGGCTGATACCTGTAGGCTGTCCGGGCATGCTGGGAGTTGTATTTTTGCAACAGCTGGAGGGCCGCGAGTTTGAGATGCCTGGTGTAGAGCAACCCCTTTAAAGAAGTTTATTTGATATTTTTATATACTCCTGAACCCCCCCCGAAGATGATGACCCTTTGAAACAAATGAGGTCTTGAGTAGCATTGAAAGTGAGTAGTTTTGACAAATGGGAAAGATCCTTTACAGAGGTATAGAAGGCTTTCTCTTTGCAATGTCCACTCTTGAAGATGGCCTTTAACAATCGAATAACTCAAATTCAGTTTTTATTACGTATCGATGAACATTTATTCCATTTATTAGAAGTAGTAAGTTCTCTAGGGCTCGTCTGTGAAACTGTTGTATTCGTGTCCGCCGTCAACTTGTGTTCAGTGAAGTAAAATAAAGAAGTGTTTAAAGAGAATCTCATACCATGGACCCCTACACTGACCCAAGACCACCAAAATGGTAACTATCGATGAGTGGCAAATTTACTTAGTGGCGTGGGTAGCTGCAAAAGACTGCTGGTCAAAAGAGTTGCACTTTCCAAGGAGGATCGTCCTTATAAAATTGAATGTCATGCATTAAAGGCTTGAAATATCTTTTGTGTAATGGAGCTTTAAAAGGAACCTGCCGTGTTCAGCATGATGACTGATTCTCAGGCAGCATGTTATAGAGCAGGCGGGGCAGAGAAGATTGATTATAACATTTTATGGGAAAAGATTCAGTATAACTGGTATCCACTAAGCTCTGCTCTTTCTGTGCTTAGGAGTCCAGTGATTGACAGCATTCCCTCTATAAATGTGCATACAGAGTAGGATCACCTACTGGACTATTATAGGGACTGTTCACCCCTAATGCAGTCTCCCCCCCCCCCTATTGTGGCTGCACCTGCGGAGGGAATCATACTTGCCTGATCCCCGCCACTGGGTATCGGCTCCTTAGCTCTGCCATAGCAGCTGCAGCTCTCTTGTCTCCCTGCATCAGTATCCAGTTTGGCGCAGTTCATGTGACCGCTGCAGCTGTGACATGTCTCCTGTGCGTTATGTCACTGACGCCCCCCCCCCCCCCACACTGTTGATAAACCCCATTACGTATAAAAAAAAATCCGCTGTTAAAATGAATGAAATACTAAATCTTTTTCCACAAAAATATATCGATCTGCTCATCATCCTGCCAAGAGGTTGGATGTTCAATATGACAGGCTCCCTTTACCAACTTTTGCCAATAAGAAACACCGAAATCTAGTAGTCTATCATAAAAGTATACAGTGATCTCCGATTGCCGCTATGTCATTTATGGGTTGACTGGCAGCTGGAAATGCAATGTGCTAATTACCGTGGACAGCAGCACCATTGTTTCTGTACCAGTTTTGTCGAGGATTTGCTGCAGAATGTGAATGTGTATATGTGCAGAACTTCCCTCTAACCCAGAATAAATAGCTTCTTTTCTCTTTCAAATGGAATTTATTCTAAAATAAATGTACATAGTAGGGCTGCAGCTATCGACAATTTTTGTAATCGAGTATTCTATTGATTGATCCAACGATTAATAGAGTGCTATAGCAACAAAAAACTAATGAAAAAAGATTTTGTTTATAAAAACTCATCAGCTGCCCCCCAGTGCCACCAGCTCCCCCTCCTAGCCATGTCTCCAGCACCAGTGCTTACCTTTCCTGTAGGGGCGCCGTTCCACAGCTCCTTCCTCTTCTCCGCGTGCTGCACTGTTGTCCTGACGTCACACAGCGTCGGGTCATAGTGCGCGCTTACGTGCTTACGATACAGTACAGTGTAGTGCGGGCCTGTGGGTGACCACAGAGCGGTGAGTAATAGTAAGCGCCTCACTCCTGCTCCGTGGCCACATGACACAAACGAATCCTCGATGCAAAAAAATTGCGTCAAGGATTTTTTGTCAAATTACTCAATTCAATTATTCAGTAATCGTTTCAGTCCTAGTACATAGAGCTTAAAACAGTTTAAAATCTAGTACTTCCACATATCTCTTTTTTGTGTACTGTGGTCAAACAAGGTCCCAGTTAGTAAAAGGGGTTGGCCACTTTTTGCTAATTTCAACCTACTGATATGCTAAAAGTTAGCATAAAGTGATCAACCCCTTTAATTGTACTATAAGCAATGTTTGATCGGTCATCGATATCATGTGCTCTCTTATGCCCTTAACATAATGTCCTTGAATCATAGGTATCCCAGATGACAGGAGTTGTCTAGTAGTATAGAAAATAAAAAATCTGCCTTTAAAATGTGAAAAATGAGTCTTGCTTGTTAAATTCCCTGCAGTTTCAGCACCAGTAGTTTGTTACTTTGCTGCAGTGATGACGTGCTGTACTTGCGTCATCAATACGGTCATATAAATAGAATGGTATGCCGTCTTTGCGGCTGGTGACGACATAATAGCCCCTGCAGAAAAAGGAAAGAGCTTTTAGTAATGTGCTGTACAGTTGGCGCTAGGACAGGTGCCGGAGGAGCAAATATTTATTAAGGCTCCATTCACACGTCTGCAACGTCTTTTGCGGATCCTCAAAAACAGACAGCGGCAATGTGCGTTCCGCATTTTGCGGACTGCACATTGCCGGCACTAATAGAATATGCCTGTTCTTGTCCGCAATGGCGGACAAGAATAGGACATGTTCTATTTTTTTGCGGAACGGAAGTGCGGACCAGGAAGTGCGGATCCGCAATTCCGTGTCCGGGCAGCACATCGTGCTGCCCCATAGAAGTGAATGGGTCCGCAATTCCGTTCCACAAAATGCGGAACAAATTGCGGACGTGTGAATGGAGCCTAACTTTTATTATTGACAAACCGCTATGCATGAGAAGCCCCCTAAGGTCTTGCTCACATCTCCATCAAGCTGATCCAGGACAAATGACAGGCGGTCGACCAGCCAAAAAACCGTAGCATAAGAATCCACTAATGCCAGATCTGGCAAAATCCATCAGACTGTTCTCTGCTGAATCTGCACCAAACAGGGTCCTATTCAACAAATTCCACCTCTCGTGCAGCAGAACCTCAGATGATACTCCATTGATTTCTATGCAGAAAGGCCCATATACATGACCCAAGTATCCCAATACCAGTAGCCTTTCCAGGTACATGCTCCAGCATAAACCCAATGTGCAGGATGGCAATGCCACTGCATATGAGACGTGCAGAAGTAGGCATAACGTATGTGAATGAGAAGAAATCCGTACTGTACAGTATAACAATGAGGATGATTGTACTTGCATGTGCTGCTGATAGTTTACGTGAATTCTGCATTCTTCAGTGCTGGTGAAAGGCTGAGCAGAACTGGCAGATGAAATCGCCACCTCGCGTTCTTTCTTGTGTTCCTCGCCCTCTGCCTGATGTAGCATGCTTGGAGATCTTCTGTTTGTACTGCGTATGCCATGTACTGGCTTTTCACGTACTATAACTAGTGTGTTTTTTGTTTTTTTTTGGTCTTTTTTTGTTTCTCTAATTTGCTTTAAAACAAGGCCTAAAAAATTGCATGCAAAAGCTTTTTCTTGATCTGCTTTAACCCTTTTGCCGCCAGAGCAGTCTACACTCTTTTGATTAACACAAAATCTAACTTATAAAGTGAAGAATAAAAATCGCATCATACCTTGCCCATACCCATATATTATCTGAAAGTAGACATGCCTGAAAAAAACACCAGGAGCTTCAGCATGCTAAGTTTTTTTTTAAAGTTTTTTTTTTAACAGAAGCAAGGAAGACAAATAAGATCACCTAATTAACAACAATAGCAAAAAATAAATAAAAATCAGCTAGTCCGTCTTGCATCGGTTTCCAATAGACTTTCAGCTAACATCTGGAGCTGGCATTGTACAGCAAAAGAAACTCACCAAAAAGCTGTATGTGAAAGCACTCTGAATATAGTTCAGGATGTGCAATTCATAAATGCACATATCTTCACATGGAACTAAATAATCCACAAATCTCCATGATCCAGAGGCTGGTAAACAATCCCCGTCATGTAGCTGACACATGTCCGGATTAAGTTCAGGGGGTGATGGGATGTGACTGCTCGTATTCTCATTCTTTAGTACAAATAAAATCTATCTGACCATTAGAGGGCTCATGTACTCCCTTATTGATGAGAGGGGTGATAACATGGATACAAGTTCCTGTATATCTCCCTCCCCCCAACCTCCTGGAAACATTAGAGCTGGTCTATAGGGGATGACATGACAGGGACAGGCTAAGCTCGGTCTTCTTGATGTCACAGCTCCCCCCGGCCCTTCCCTCTCACATACAAAAGCAGAACTTTTCATGCTGCTCCCTGACTTCGAAGTCCTCTATCCCTAAGAGTACAACCACACAGCATGGTCGTGAGCCCTTTGTGGTGTGGCCGGCCAGTCTTTTATCTAATTAATGACGACCATGGTATTTTAGGTGCCGTGCAGCCATTAACAATGCTGACTGGCTATACAGTGCGGTCTTCATTCGTTAAATAAAAGGCAGCTATGACCTAATTGGCCATGCCCTGAACAGCTCACGACCTCGCCATGTGGTCATACCCTAATACTGTAGTTGGGGCAAGTGTTAAGAGCCATGGCGTATTAAATACATCCTTGGCAGTTAAAGTGTAACTAAACCTTCACACGCTTTATTAAAACAAACCTAAATTTGACGGAATTGGTTTTTGTAGTGTACTAATAATATTAGTAGTATTAAAAATATATATATATCAAATTATTATTATTTTTTTCACTTTTCCCAGCTAAATAGATGCTTGAATTTTAGGTGCCTCATCGCACTTTAGAATCCGTACTAGCGTACACTGCTGTGTAGGAGTACACATTCTACTCTGGCCGCACTAGATGATGTATAGGCCGGAGCATTGCTAAAGCCTGGCATACATGGGTCTGGAAGTGTTTTTATATCGAACAGTTAACATGTATTTTAGTGACCGGAACCTGTAGAGATGTTTGAGCCGTCTCCTCCACTAACTCACTGGTAAAATCCTTAACATCTGAGGTTTTAGCGGAGAGGGCGCAGCCGCACCAGTGATGTCATATGGTAGGTCAAGCAATGCGCTCACTCCACTCTGTTTATAGCCTGTACCGACATGGTCTGCTGGCTGTTAGTGGAGCATGTCCCATATGATATCGATGCTCTGCCTGCGCCCACCCTGCTAAAACCTCAAATACTATAGATTTTACCAGGGAGACGTGTGAAACACCTCCCAGAGGTTCTGCTCTCAGACTAAAATACATGCTAGGTCGAGTTCACATCTGCGTTTGCTCCGAGAACTGACAAAAAAAAGTCCTGTTTAAAAAAAAAAAAAATAAGTCAGAGTACGGATACTGAAGTGCAAGGGGAACCTGAACCTCTGGCGCATATTTCACTAGGAAAAGATTAAAATTGTATTAAAAATTAAGTACATTACAGAAATCATTTCCATCACATTTAAAACGCGCTTTTATAAAGTGTGTGAAGGTTTAGGTACCCTTTTAAAAGCATTGTCCAGGGGAAAACGGCACCTTTCTTTCAAACCTCTGCCACAAGTGTTGACAGACTGTGTGTAGTGGTGCAGCTCAGTCCCATTTACTTCAGTGGAGCCAAGTTTCATTACTAGACACAACCCATGGACTGGTGGGGCATTGTCTTTTTTTGTATGTAGTGTATTATAGATTTCTCTGTAGATTTAAACACCTGGCTGCAGTGTTTTTAGTGTTTTTTTTTTTTTTACTCCACCCTTCCCTCCCCCCCCCCCCCCCCAATTTTTTTTTTAAAACTATAAAAACAATGAAGACGCCATGAAACCTGCCTAAAGGTTGGACTAGTTAATTGTCTTATGTTTGATCTACTAGCTGACTAATTTCACAGCATCTCATTAGTAGAAATCCTAAATGATACATGCTTATTAACTGCACCTTGGCTCTCGTGCTTCAGTGTACATGACTCACCGTGTACTTATATTTCTATGAAAACATTTTACGTTCTCGTTGCCTTTAATAATCGATTACAATGTTGAGAAGGCAGCCGCTCATGGCTAACACATTATTTCAGTTTCCCTTTCTTTCTGTGTATTACATTATTGCAATATCTTGTTTTGCAGGTTGTAAGCCAGAGATTTCCACAGAACAGCATTGGTGCAGTAGGAAGTGCCATGTTCCTTAGGTTCATTAATCCGGCCATTGTGTCTCCTTATGAAGCAGGGATATTGGACAAGAAGCCACCTCCAAGAATTGAACGTGGCTTAAAGTTAATGTCTAAGGTATGCCTTTATTTTTTTTTTCTGGTTGCGAAGGTGTAATGTTTTATATGTTAGTGGAACATAAATGTATTAGAATAACTTGAAATGTCTATACTGTAGAAAGTTGATATTATAGGATATTAATTGTAGGAGGCTCCCCACCCCAGACGAGGGACACATACTTCTGAATGGGGCTTGCAGAAATCCATGTGCTTGCTGCCAGAATAACTTCATTCAGATGAATGGAACTGATTTTCAGTCACAGAAATGAAGACTCCCTAATAGTACTTGTAAATGCTTCTAGATTTTCCCCATGTTTGCTGCTTCTAGAAGTTGTATAAATTGACCTGTTCCAGCTTTATTTTCCGGCACTGGACCGCAGCACAGTTGGGATGCAGTGTTGACGCAGTTACTGTATCAAAGACATGCATTCACAATGCAGTTATAGAATTTAGCCAGTAATAAACATTGGTGTCCTGCATAGGATAAATCATCTAAATCAGTGATGCCCAACCTACGGCCCGCAAAGCCGTGTCATGCGGCCCGCGCAGTGACAGGACTTTATCAGCACAGGGAGCGCTGCGAACGGCACAGGCAGCAAAGCGATGCTGCCTGTGCCTGCAATCTCCCCGCCCAGCGCTGCCTCCTAGCTAATTTATTCACTGCACTTGCCTCTGTGAAATTGAAGAGAAGCGCCGTAATCTCGCACTGGCAGAGGCATCGAAGTGCGCATGCACAGTCTTCCTGGCCCCTCCGAGATTACGGCGCTTCTCTTCAATTTCAGGCAAGTGCAGTGAATAAATTAGCTAGGAAGCAGCTCTGGGTGGGGGGGGGGATCTGTGGACGACACTGAAGGGGGGGGGGGGAAATCTGTGGACGACACTGAAGGGGGGGGGGAATCTGTGGACGACACTGAAGGGGGATCTAGGGATTGGTGTGGGGATGTTTGGGTGGGAGGTCCTGAAGGGGTGTTTGGGTGGGAGGTCCTGAAGGGGTGTTTGGGTGGGAGGTCCGGGAGTGGGGGGGCCATACATTTTTTTGCTATGGGGTTCAGTTATTTCTAGCTACGCCCCTGATTGGTAAGATTGGGTGGGCACTGGAGCGATAGAGCGCCCTGCTGTAGGAGAAGCCGGCGGGAGATGAAAGGAGGAGGGGCCAGGTCCTGGTGGTGTCGGGCACACGGCGCAAGCATGGCGGTGGAGGATCTGACTGAAGCCTAAAGACCAGACATCAAGGTAGACCTGCAGAAGAAGGTGACAGCGCAGTATGTGATGTATACATGTGTGTAATGTACACTGCGTGCAGAATTATTAGGCAAATGAGTATTTTGACCACATCATCCTCTTTATGCATGTTGGCTTACTCCAAGCTGTATAGGCTCGAAAGCCTACTACCAATTAAGCATATTAGGTGATGTGCATCTCTGTAATGAGAAGGGGTGTGGTCTAATGACATCAACACCCTATATCAGGTGTGCATAATTATTAGGCAACTTCCTTTCCTTTGGCAAAATGGGTCAAAAGAAGGACTTGACAGGCTCAGAAAAGTAAAAAATAGTGATATATCTTGCAGAGGGATGCAGCACTCTTAAAATTGCAAAGCTTCTGAAGCGTGATCATCGAACAATCAAGCGTTTCATTCAAAATAGTCAACAGGGTCGCAAGAAGCGTGTGGAAAAACCAAGGCGCAAAATAACTGCCCATGAACTGAGAAAAGTCAAGCGTGCAGCTGCCAAGATGCCACTTGCCACCAGTTTGGCCATATTTCAGAGCTGCAACATCACTGGAGTGCCCAAAAGCACAAGGTGTGCAATACTCAGAGACATGGCCAAGGTAAGAAAGGCTGAAAGACGACCACCACTGAACAAGACACACAAGCTGAAACGTCAAGACTGGGCCAAGAAATATCTCAAGACTGATTTTTCTAAGGTTTTATGGACTGATGAAATGAGAGTGAGTCTTGATGGGCCATATGGATGGGCCCGTGGCTGGATTGGTAAAGGGCAGAGAGCTCCAGTCCGACTCAGATGCCAGCAAGGTGGAGGTGGAGTACTGGTTTGGGCTGGTATCATCAAAGATGAGCTTGTGGGGCCTTTTCGGGTTGAGGATGGAGTCGAGCTCAACTCCCAGTCCTACTGCCAGTTTCTGGAAGACACCTTCTTCAAGCAGTGGTACAGGAAGAAGTCTGCATCCTTCAAGAAAAACATGATTTTCATGCAGGACAATGCTCCATCACACGCGTCCAAGTACTCCACAGCGTGGCTGGCAAGAAAGGGTATAAAAGAAGAAAATCTAATGACATGGCCTCCTTGTTCACCTGATCTGAACCCCATTGAGAACCTGTGGTCCATCATGAAATGTGAGATTTACAAGGAGGGAAAACAGTACACCTCTCTGAACAGTGTCTGGGAGGCTGTGGTTGCTGCTGCACGCAATGTTGATGGTGAACAGATCAAAACACTGACAGAATCCATGGATGGCAGGCTTTTGAGTGTCCTTGCAAAGAAAGGTGGCTATATTGGTCACTGATTTGTTTTTGTTTTGTTTTTGAATGTCAGAAATGTATATTTGTGAATGTTGAGATGTTATATTGGTTTCACTGGTAAAAATAAATAATTGAAATGGGTATATATTTGTTTTTTGTTAAGTTGCCTAATAATTATGCACAGTAATAGTCACCTGCACACACAGATATCCCCCTAAAATAGCTAAAACTAAAAACAAACTAAAAACTACTTCCAAAAATATTCAGCTTTGATATTAATGAGTTTTTTGGGTTCATTGAGAACATGGTTGTTGTTCAATAATAAAATTAATCCTCAAAAATACAACTTGCCTAATAATTCTGCACTCCCTGTATGTAGTGCAGTGTGTGATCATCACATACTGCACTACATACATTACACTTATGTATACATCACATGCCCCCTCACAGTAATAATGCCAAGATATGTGCCCTCTTCACAGTAGTAATGCTCACACATGCCCTTTCACAGTAGTTATGATCACACATGCCCCCTCACAGTAGTTATGATCACACATGTCCCCTCACAGTAGTTATGCCCAGATATGTGCCCCCTCACAGTAGTTATGCCCAGATATGTGCCCCCTCACAGTAGTTATGCTCAGATATGTGCCCCCTCACAGTAGTTATGCTCAGATATGTGCCCCCTCACAGTAGTTATGCCCAGATATGTGCCCCCTCACAGTAGTTATGCCCAGATATGTGCCCCCTCACAGTAGTTATGCCCAGATATGTGCCCTCTTCACAGTAGTTATGCTCAGATATGTGCCCTCTTCACAGTAGTAATGCTCAGATTTGTGCCCTCTTCACAGTAGTTATGCTCAGATATGTGCCCTCTCACAGTAGTTATGCCCTGATATGTGCCCTCTTCACAGTAGTAATGCTCAGATTTGTGCCCTCTTCACAGTAGTTATGCTCAGATATGTGCCCTCTCACAGTAGTTATGCCCTGATATGTGCCCTCCTCACAGTAGTTATACCCTGATATGTGCACCCTCACAGTAGTTATGGCAGATATGTGCCCTCTTCACAGTAGTAATGCTCACATGTCCCCCCTCACAGCGTTTGCATTTTTTTCTGGCAAAGTTACCTGGTTCCAGCCCGCGAAATTTATACCAAGTCTAGTGCGGCCCTCAAATGAAAAATGGTTGGGCACCACTGATCTAAATGATTTAATTCATTGCTGCTGGCTACACTCAAAACTGTGTTTTGGATGCATTTTTATCGATGCAGTAACTGCTTAACATTGCATCCCTACTGATTTGTGTGGCAGCGCCCTTTCAGGGTGCCAGTACATGGAGCCGCCCAGCCTCCGGATTGGCATGCTGATTACCATTAATTGCTAGGCTGCACCTGTACTTGCTATTGTCTCAAATTACACCTACAAGTCCATTTCAGCAGTTGGGGCTCTTCACATACAGGGAGTGCAGAATTATTAGGCAAGTTGTATTTTTGAGGATTAATTTTATTATTGAACAACAACCATGTTCTCAATGAACCCAAAAAACTCATTAATATCAAAGCTGAATATTTTTGGAAGTAGTTTTTAGTTTGTTTTTAGTTTTAGCTATTTTAGGGGGATATCTGTGTGTGCAGGTGACTATTACTGTGCATAATTATTAGGCAACTGAACAAAAAACAAATATATACCCATTTCAATTATTTCTTTTTACCAGTGAAACCAATATAACATCTCAACATTCACAAATATACATTTCTGACATTCAAAAACAAAACAAAAACAAATCCGTGACCAATATAGCCACCTTTCTTTGCAAGGACACTCAAAAGCCTGCCATCCATGGATTCTGTCAGTGTTTTGATCTGTTCACCATCAACATTGCATGCAGCAGCAACCACAGCCTCCCAGACACTGTTCAGAGAGGTGTACTGTTTTCCCTCCTTGTAAATCTCACATTTGATGATGGACCACAGGTTCTCAATGGGGTTCAGATCAGGTGAACAAGGAGGCCATGTCATTAGATTTTCTTCTTTTATACCCTTTCTTGCCAGCCACGCTGTGGAGTACTTGGACGCGTGTGATGGAGCATTGTCCTGCATGAAAATCATGTTTTTCTTGAAGGATGCAGACTTCTTCCTGTACCACTGCTTGAAGAAGGTGTCCTTCAGAAACTGGCAGTAGGACTGGGAGTTGAGCTTGACTCCATCCTCAACCCGAAAAGGCCCCACAAGCTCATCTTTGATGATACCAGCCCAAACCAGTACTCCACCTCCACCTTGCTGGAGTCTGAGTCGGACTGGAGCTCTCTGCCCTTTACCAATCCAGCCACGGGCCCATCCATCTGGCCCATCAAGACTCACTCTCATTTCATCAGTCCATAAAACCTTTGAAAAATCAGTCTTGAGATATTTCTTGGCCCAGTCTTGATGTTTCAGCTTGTGTGTCTTGTTCAGTGGTGGTCGTCTTTCAGCCTTTCTTACCTTGGCCATGTCTCTGAGTATTGCACACCTTGTGCTTTTGGGCACTCCAGTGATGTTGCAGCTCTGAAATATGGCCAAACTGGTGGCAAGTGGCATCTTGGCAGCTGCACGCTTGACTTTTCTCAGTTCATGGGCAGTTATTTTGCGCCTTGGTTTTTCCACACGCTTCTTGCGACCCTGTTGACTATTTTGAATGAAACGCTTGATTGTTCGATGATAACGCTTCAGAAGCTTTGCAATTTTAAGAGTGCTGCATCCCTCTGCAAGATATCTCACTATTTTTGACTTTTCTGAGCCTGTCAAGTCCTTCTTTTGACCCATTTTGCCAAAGAAAAGGAAGTTGCCTAATAATTATGCACACCTAATATAGGGTGTTGATGTCATTAGACCACACCCCTTCTCATTACAGAGATGCACATCACCTAATATGCTTAATTGGTAGTAGGATTTCGAGCCTATACAGCTTGGAGTAAGACAACATGCATAAAGAGGATGATGTGGTCAAAATACTCATTTGCCTAATAATTCTGCACGCAGTGTATGTCGGTTGTGCCCGGCCAGCTGTTTTAGGTTAAGAGCCAGACACATCTGATATATGTGTACTGCACTTCAGTGCACAGATCTGGTGTCTATACACTGATGGTGCCAGAAGGCAGCCTTTTTCTGTCTGGCAGTATTTGGCATCTGGCGTCATCAGTGCTGCTCTGGATGAATATGGAATATAGAAAACTATGGGATCAGCTTCAGTTCCCCTCTGGCGTTTTCTGCACCTAGTCGAAGGGGAACTGAGCCAAACAGCTGGAGGGATGTTAAAATGTACCTGAGTTTTCCAAAAAAAAGTTTGCATAATGGCTGTCCTTCTTCATGCAATCATAAAACATAAAGGAGTAACTATGTTCGGGCTTTCGTAAAGTCTCTTTCAGCCATATTCCTGTTTC